>NW_017259537.1:97807-114332 GCF_001594045.1 Atta colombica | reverse complement strand
TAAAATATTAATATTAATAAAATATTAATATTTGTAAAAATGATGCTCATACATCCTTAAAAAGATTCACAATTTTTTTTATCGCCTAGCGATGATGGTAGACTGGTTCTGAAAAAGATTCGTAACAGTTCGAAGATAGTTTTTCCGCAAATATGCTAAAACAATATGCTAAAAAAAATGTATGAATTTTTATTCAACATTTTGCATGAGAAATCATACAATATAATTTCATAAATTCAATTATTAACGCTACAAGCTGACATCTTGTCACTGTAGCTAAATTATGAGATGCACAGTACAGAGAAAAATCGAGAAAATCCTTTTTTTTCACATGATTTGATCGCAACAAATTATGGTTTTATGCCATAAGCATGCATATGTATCCAAATATGAACTTGGTGAAATTATATCGATTATTCTCGTAAATACATAATTTCACAATAGCTGCTCTATTCTTATGTATATGTGAGTACAACTCGACCGACGAGTATATCGCGTCATTATATCGTTAGTTAGTAATAATTGCGCTAAGGATTCGCAGACACTTATGAAATACTTATGAAAGAATGTCAAATATGAAGTATCAACGATTTTGACACTGTATGCTGTTACTACATTTGTGTAATTATGTAATTGCCTCATAGTTAAATACAATATTATCACGTTACGCCGATCTTGTGTAAATAAGATAAATTTGTAATTTTATTCTTTTCTTTTTCCTTCTTATTTTCTATACTTATCGATATATCTATCACATTAAGGATCGTTGCAGACATGATGGGATCACAAGGAGGAAAAAAAATTTACAAATATATGAAATGTGACTGGTTTGAAATCGTTGGTGCGATTTCTTCTTAATTCGTTGCTCGTGCGCAATGCGTTAGTGCAAGGTTGTCGGCACGATTTATCGACGATATGTATTAATTGACGTGGCGGAAGGTTTATTCAGGCATGAATTTCTCGGCGAATCATGTATTCGTGCATGCAGAATGCACCGCGGGTGGCAGTGGTTGAAATAAGAACGCAATAAGAACAAAGTTTTTTGTTCTTGTTTTTAGTTTTAGTTCCATCGCGTTCCCAGAATAGAATTAACGTGCATGGGACGATCTTGTTGATTGATTTCACCGTGACAATTTCACTGTGGAATTCGTCGTTATCATTCGATCGGGAACGTGATGCTATTTCATGCTACTCCAGACAGACGTGTGATGTGTGACTCGTTTCGTTGTATAATGACAGATATGCTTTGAGAGCTAATTTATTACTTTCATTAATGAGTTTAATTTTGTATGTCCAAGAGGGATAATTTATCTTATAAATACTAATAAGTCGTTCGCATCACATTAATTATATCATTTACGCTTGTTCTTTTGTGTTAATTACGTGACTTTCTTAAGTATAATATGTTGTATGATGTATGTACATAGAGGCTATGTCTAGATAAGATAGTCATATTTGAAGGAAATTTATGCGATTTTTCGAGTTTTTGTTCCAGTCCGAATGAATGATGAATGCAGGGAAGTGACAAGTTTTATGAATTTTAATAAATCAAACTACAGAGGGTATATCTCGAAAAGAGAAAATTAAAAATTACAAAAATGAGCAAATTTAGTAAAATATTCATTAATTAATTTAATATTAATTAATTTAATTAGTCAACATCTAGTGAATTTTTCACTTTTGAAATTTTCACCTCATTTCAAAATACACAATCGATTCCTAGAAGGGAGGCCGCACTACTGCGTACTGTTGCATATTAAGATGGAATCACTCAATTTCTTCAATGACAGCACGCACATAATCATGCCTGCTCTGATGTATGCTAGAATTCGTTCATATATACATTGATATATGCTGCGTACTTTTTATATTTATTATAGATTACTTCATAGCTTATTTCCTTGCATGCACCAATCAAAAGAAATAATTTCTAACTAATTTCATAGTTAGTTATCAAATGTCAGACTATATGCATCAAAGCAAGCATGCATGCGTGCATGCTTATCATTCAAGGAATCGAGCAACGTGTGATTTCATCTTTATAAAGTCGTACACATGATTTAATCTACGTGTAAAAGTGAAATGCAATATTTCGAATTATACATACATACATGTACGTGCACATTTAAACTCACGTGAGTAGTCTTTCGCTGAACGGATTTGTCATGCGAATGACGATGAACGAACGTTTTGAAACCAAGACCCAGGACTCAATGTGTTTTCCTCGTAAATATTCGTGAGGATGCAGATGGAGGTTAATGGACAATATAGGGCGTTTCTATTTGCACCGAAAACGTTTGCTTTTATATTTTTATCTTAGATGTGCTTTAAAAAAATTTCCGCTATTCACAGAGCGATCATTGTTCACATTAGGGAACATTAGAGAGGAATGCTTTTCATTAGACAAATAAATCAAGTTAATAATCTGATGATCGGAAAGCAATAATGAATCTCGAAAGTTATTTTATCAAACGAATTTTCTCCGAATCACATTTCTTGATTTGCGCGCGCGCGCGTGTGTGTGTATGTGTGTGTGTGTGTGTGTGTAGTACGAACGTATTTAATTTAAGATAAAAATAAATTTTGAAACCTTGAACCTTTTACAGAGAGAAATATAAATTTTATAATATTTTAATAATGTCAAACTAATTGTAAATATTCTCGTCTATATAAGATATATATCTTTTATTATATATAATAATTGTCAAATATTTCATGAACAGGTAGAGCGGACTAAACTCGAAAAGTCCTCTATTATTTTCGCAATAGTTAATAAGATATTAATTAAATACTACCCTATAGGCGCATAATATTATTTCATATTAACTAATATTTTAAGCATATTCTTAGAATATTAAATGTAACATTTCAAGAATATTTTAAAATTGTATAATATTAAATATTGTAATATGCTCCAAGTATTAATGGAGGTTATATATACTCCTGATAATATTATATTATTATTAAAAGTAATATTATTTAATATTACTGTAATATTGTTTATTGTAAACATTAAGAAGTATTACAATAGCATTTACTTTAATTTATAAAACTGTTACATCTGTTCGTATAATAAGTATATAAGTATACGTTTAAAGACTGAAAATGATTTTGGCTCGCAGTTAATTATTGCGAAAATTGCAAAATGGAACAAGACTTTTCCTCTAATCTGCTCTACCTCCATGAAATATTTGGTGATTATTTTGGGATACTCTGTGTGTGCGTGCGTGCGTGCGTGTATAGAGGATGTTTCATTTTAAGTGATATCGATTATCTTCGAATCGATGATTTTATTGAAAAATTTTTCCAACGAAAGTTGCATGGCTTGAAGGGGAAACACATGATGGAAATGTAGACTTGATCTTGAGTGACCTTGTCAAAATCAGATCAAGGTCATTAATTCTTTTTTTAATAGAAATCCCTATTTTTTATTACATATTCTTGTAGCTTTCTTGAGAGTTTTCTAAAATTAAATAATAAAGTTACATTAAGTATTAATCATTAAGTATTTTCCGAGTTATGGAGCTTGAAAGTTATAGAACCACCAGCGTTATTTATGTACGCATGCGAACGGAATTCATATGCGCGCGCATCTCCCATGCGCGATCTATCCACATTTGACATACGCTCACGCGCACGGAATTGAGTCTAAACCTTCCCAATTAAACGATTCAACTTTCCTCTTTTTTTCGTATAACTTTTTCATTCAATTTTTTTACAATAGGCTTTAGTGGGCTTTTTCAAAGCTTTTTTTCAAAATGGTCGCTTAGTTGAAATGAAATCATTGATATTATTTTGCTTGGTGAAGCTGGACGAAATTTGTAGAGCAGAAAGATTGTATCATAATGGATATCCGTTTAGATGACATCCAAATGCAATGCAGATAAGAATTTTATTATGAGAGCGTAGAAGAATCCATAAGAGAAACCGCAAGCAAATAAATGCTAAAGACGTTAATGATCCTTAGTTGGCCGGATCAATGATCAGTCTTGCCTTATAACTTAACAAGTATTTAATGAAAAGTAACTTTATTATAGTGTTTTGGAAAACTGTCTTGGATAAGCTACAAAAAGAAAAAATAGGCTTCCATTTAAAAAAAACATTAATGATCTTGACTTGATTTTTACAAGGTCATTCAAGATCAAGTCCACATTTCCATCATGTATTCTCCTTTAAGCCATGCAACTTTCGTTAAAAAATTTTTTAATAAAATCATCGATTCGCGCACTTAAAATGAAACCCTGTGTGCGCGCGCGCGCGCGCGCGCGCGTGTGTGTGTGTAAGGCCTTGTGCACAATAGGAGATGTTAGAAGCAGAAATAAATACTAGAAAATAAAATAATGAGTATATATAGAATATATAGAAGATGCAAATATATATATAGAAGAATATATATATTAGGTGTACAACTTTGCTTCCGCCGTTTTTTTTTCCGAAATTCGAGGATTTATTGTAAAAAACTGGTTATATATTTATGATTCAAAGTATTGTCCATCACTACTTTCTCCCATCTTTCGGGTAGCGTACGAATCCCGCGTCGAAAAAACTGGTCATCTTTTGAGGCTATTCACGAATCGATCCAATTTTTTACTTCTTCATAAGACCGGAAGTGCTGGTCAGCCAGGCCGGGTGCCATTGATCGAAAAACAAGTGATAGTCAGAGAGAGCAACGTCTGGAGAATACGGCGGGTGGGGTAGGACTTCCCATTTCAACGTTTTCAGTATGTCTTGACCACTTTCGCAACATGGGGTCGAGCATTGTCATGCTGCAAAATCACTTTATCGTGTCTCTCGTTGTAATGCGGCCGTTTGTCTTTCTTCAGCTCAAACATATCAATTGCATTCGATACCGATCGCCTGTGATTGTTTCAGTCGGTTTTAACAGTTCATAATACACTACGCCGAGCTGGTCCCACCAAATACAGAGCATGACCTTGGAGCCGTGAATATTCGGTTTGGTCGTCGAAGCATGGCCGGGAACTCCCCATGATTTTCTGGGATTATCGTAATGAACTCATTTTTCGTCCTCAGTCACAATGCGATGCAGAAATCTCTTCCGTCTTTGCCTTTCAAACAGCTGTTCACAAGCAAACAAACACCGTTCAACATCTTTCGGCTTCAATTCGTACGGCACCCAATTTTCTTGCTTCTGAATCATTCCCATGGCTTTGAGGCGTTTTGAAATGGCTTGTTGAGTCATTCCCAATGATCGTGCTAATTCTTCTTGATTTTGACACGAGTCTTGCTCAAGTAATGCCTCCAATTCTTTGGAATTGGAAAACCTTCTCTCTTCTACCGCTATGCCGGTCTTCGACGTCAAAATCACTGTTGAAATCACTCACGACACTTCTTTCATCTAATAGCGGCCTCACCATAAGTATTTGAGAGCATTCAATGAGCCTCAGCCGCATATTTCTTCATATTGAAGCAAAAAATTAAAACCTCCCGCAAATGACGAGAATTTGGCTCGTAAACTGACATTTTCAATCGAGAATAACTTTATGCAGACACAAATCGACTAATGTTTCTATGGGGTTATGTTGACAGATGCCCAAGTTTATTGTATGCCGTTTATGATCTATTTATTTCGACCACCACTTACCACTAAAGCCATCTATAGGAAAACGGCGGAAGCAAAGTTGTACACCTAATAGAAGATGCAAAGGCATTTATGTCTTATATATTATTTGTATCCATTGTTCGTTTTGTTGAACAACTCAGTGAAGTTAGCCGTTGGTCGGATCTCGATCGAATTGATTCGCGACAATTGCGATCCAGTGGTAGATTGGGTGACAAAAGGAGAGGGAAAAGGCAAAGTGGGGAGAGCACAGTCATAGCCGAGTGCCGACAGCGTTGAACGCGGCGCATGGCGTAGAGTGGCGAGTGGCGAGTGCGGTGGAGCGCGGCGACGCGACGTCTTGGCGTCTCCGCTCGCGATTACTCCACTTGCACTCTGGTCTACTCGCGGCGCGCGGCTTGTCGTGCCGTGAACCGTGAATGCCGCGCTGCGTCAGTCTGCTCCGAGAAGTCGTGTGGTATTCATCGTATGCAGTGTGATTCACTGCACGCCTACGCTTATGAAACGTCAACGACACGCAACATTCGAGTCCGTTTCCTCGTCGCGTTTACCTGACGTTCTTCGACGTCAGACTTCACTATCACTGATCACCGGATTACTGAGCACCTTGCAGCGCATTGACGAGCGCAGCGTCTCATCGCATTTCAACGCAACTCAACGGTCATAAATAAACATGGATCGATCATCCAAGTTAATTCTGCGGAAAGTCATCATAGACTTCCTCTGTCTATTTGTTGGTAAGTAAAAGCGCCAGATTTTTGTGTGGATTCGAAGAAGAACGCGTTACACATCGAACGACCGGCTACTTATATATATCAGATTGACAGAGTAGAGGCGCCGCGCGCGGTTCGCTTGATGTTTGTCCGCGCTAAGTGAGGAGGGTGTAATCTTTAAATTGGCAGATGCACTTTGTTTATGCCAAAATATTGCATGTACAGTTCTCTTTCTTTCTCGACGCATGAGAACGTGCATTGTTAATGCGATGTGAGCACGATTTCTGCGAATTGCTTTGGCAGATAATGCGTGTTCGCAAGGTATTCGCTAGAGAGAGAGAGAGAGAAAAATGAAAGAGAGAGAGAGAGAGAGAGAGAGAGAGAGAGAGAGAGAGAGAGAGAGAGAGAGAGAGAGAGAGAGAGCGCTCTGTTTCGAAAGTACGCGGGATTTTAACTTTTAGTGCATTCCGTAGCGGCACTTACAATGGAATCTCTTCGCTCAATTTATGTCGCAAGAGCTTTAATGGTTTTAATCTTCATCTGTGGATTTACTTATCTAGGGTACTTTTTCTTAAAAAAGGCAGAGGAAATTCTTAAAATAGTAAACTTGCCCTAGTATGTATATATTGTTGTATATCAAATTTTTTAATTTTTTCAATTCTCAGAAATAAAGTCGCAAAACTTTATTAATCTTTTGAAATTTATAGAGATTTTCAAAGAACTGTACAGTTTACGTTCGTATCGATGTAGATTAATAATCTTTGTATTCTTATGTAATATTAATCTAACGCGAGATAAAAGAAATTGGATGCAAACAATTTTTACATTTAACATACTTAATATATGTAAGTAAATGCATCATAATAAAAATTATCGTAATAAAAATTAATTGACCAAAATTATACTTGCAAACAATTTTTAAATTTTCGCTTTCAGATAGTCTTATATTGTTCTACGGATTAGATATAATATTACAGATATAATATTACATTGATTTGCAAAATGACATTAGCGATAACATGACTCTCTCGCGGTAATTTGTGCATCCTTATATATATATATATATATATATATATATAGGATTCTAACATGGATAATATTAATAAACAGGAACAATATAATATCATATAGATGATAACGTCTCAAAGGAAATAAAAGATAAGTTGTTCCAAATATTAATAGATTAATAGCTAATAGTGAAGCCAGCGCGATTTAATGTAATAAAATTAAGTAGATCGTGATTTCATTCCGCGAGTGAAAACACTCCATTTTTCCAATCAGTCAGTACTTATCAGTCTTCATCATAATAGCGACATGATGGATGGTTAACGCAGTACGCGATGTTTCGCAGAAATGTAGTACATTTCGCGCGAACGCGTATCTTGTATAAACATGTTGTAAAATCGGTATTGCTTTCGATTGATATCATCTCTCGGTGACGCCAGTGACACAATTCCACGCGCGATACAAACAGACAATACGACGCCTTCATTCATCTGCCCACAAAACTGCGGTATACGCAATGACAACATTTTGTCACTTCCGTTTAAATAAGATCCATCGCGAAACTGTACTTTGTATTGACCTCTTTTGTCGTAATACAATGAGATAAGTATTATTACGAATATTGCATTAAACGTGAAACAGATCACTTTATCTATTTTTTACGCAAATGCAGATAAAAATGTATTTAACATAAAAACATACAATTTGCTTAGAAGAAATATAAAAACATCACTATATACGAAGCGAAGAATGTTATTACTTAAAATGTCGGAAAAGACATTTGCAACAGCAAATGAATAAGTTTGAAAAATTGTAAATTCTTTTTGTCATTTTTTTGTATTTAATGACATAATATTTGATGACAAGAAATTAATTTGAATTAAGTAATTACAAAAAATTTCAAACAAATCATATTTTATCGATTTCGATTATCTTTTTGAGTTTATTTTTCACGTCAGTCGTGAGTGACTTTTGTTATTATCGCAATCTTTGATAGTCGATTCCTAACTTATACAAGGTGTTAAAAAAACTATTCAGTATTTATATGATAGATAGTACACACCATACTGATTGTGAGTAAAGAAAGCTTAGTGAACATAGAACATAGAAGTTCAACTGTTTTCTGAGATATAAATGTTTTTGTATGAATGCCGAAGTCATTCATGAAACATCATGAATGATTTATTTACTATATTTACAAAAGGTTTCCTCTTTCCATTTCTATATATGCTTAGCTTCTTCTTACAGAGTCTTTTTGCAGAATGTAATTTATAAACACTGAGGTAAACATTGCATACGACACGTAGAAGCCAGTAAGTCATTCATGATATGCTAATATACAAAAATATTTATATTTCAAAAACGATTGAGTTTTCGATTTATGTTCACTAAAATTTTTACTCAGTGATGTATACTAACTTTGGTTTTTTTTTTTTACATAATGTCTAATTTTTATCGTATATGAACAATAATACTTTATTGAATATATATATAAAAACTGATAAGGAACACTAGGTGACAGAGTCGGGGATTTTGATGCGCTTTTTACAGTGTAAAACTACTGTTCTTGAGCGAAAAAAAAACCGATACGTGTTTCAGCCATTGGCTCTTAGTTTCGAAGAAATTGATTTTTTAAGTAATTATTGTACTAAAAAAAACTGTAAATGAAAATATCAGTATCTTTATTTTTATCTTAATTTAATGTTCTTAGTTTTAATTATTTTTTGTAAAATTGTTTTAATTATTTGATTGTTGAAAATTTCATGAAATATAGTATATTACATATTAGTATTATAGATAATTAAAAATTAATCATTTATGGAATATTTATTATCATCGTTATTATCGTCGCAGTAATTGGTAATCACATGCAACGTATAAATAAGATTGTAATGAAAATTGTTACAGTTTCTGATGAAATTAGAAATTGGAAGTTATGAATAGGAACAAGTAAGTCATATGTTTGTAATCTTCTTTTGATTAAGATTTATCGATTTATTAATAATAATAGAAATCGTGTTTTGTAAATGTACATTATACGGGATGATATAAGTCATAAAACAAGAAAAATATAAATATTCATTGCATTATAAACATCTTACAAATAAATTTTTGTTGCAGACAATAACTTTTTCTAACATCTGGCGGAAAATAGATTTGATTGATATTATGGAAATAGCTTTTTTCAGGAATCATTTTGATGAGAACCAAACTCTTCATTCTAAAATGAAATTCATTCTAAAATTCATTCATAAGATGCTCACAATACAATAAATATTTATATTTTTCTTGTTTTTATGATTTATATCATCCAATGTACGTTTACGTAAAATATGATTATATAGTATTTTCTAGATTATTTTCTAATTTTCTATTATTATTAATAAATCAATTTTTCTTATTTATGCGTTTATATGAATAATAATAACGACGATAATAATAATAAATATTCCATAAATGAATGTTTAATTATTCATAATACTAATATGTAATTTCATTATAATCAAAAAGTAATTAATTAACTTAATAACATTAAGTTAAAATAAAAATATAGATATTGATAAAAATATTGATATTTTTATTTATTTTACAGTATGTTTTTTAAATTATTACTTAATAAATAATTATTTAAAAAATCGATTTCTTCGAAACTATGAGCCAATGGTTGAAACGGCCAGACACGTATTGTCTTTTTTATCGCTTAAGAAAATGTGTCTGTAAAAAGCGCATAAAAATTCCCTGTCACTTGATGTTCCCTTTCTGAGTGATATTTTAAAATACATTTATTTTTCTTCATTCCTTTATGACTTTTAACATAATCTTGAGGAAATTGTGTAAAGCCACAAATCGCCAAGTTATGACTATGATATTAGAAGGAAAAATTTTTTTATTTTTCATAAATACGGTAGAGAATGTGAATGAATGGTCAAAATTAGATGTTTATATAATATAATACAATATATATTCTTTGTTTAAATTTAAGATATGTTGCGCGCCGAAACATTCGGACATTTTTCCTATATTAAATCAATTTATCTTTGAAATCTTCGGACTTTTAACACAATCAATATAAATATAAGACACTAATAGTCTCCCCTAAATTAAATTATAAAAACTGTAAAAAACTTTTTATATTTCGTTTGCATTTCGGAAACGTATGTTTTATCAATTCTTTATATGACTTTTGTCATGCAATCGAATTATACTTGCGTATTATTCCATGAGATTTATCGTTATCTTTTTGAATAGTCTAAAGGAGATTATAAATTTTCAATTGTCTTGTAAGATGTTTTGTAAGACAATATATATATATTTTATGAATTAAGTACTTTCTCTTTTAATACTCATATAGAAATATATAATAATATAAAAATACTTTTAATACCCAATAGAAATGCCAATCGTTTTCAATAATGTAATGCCAATGTTCAAAATATGGTAACCAACAATTGGCCAATACTTGGTATTCTATGGGCCATATCTGGCATGACTGGGTACCATTGATTTCCGTTGTTTTTTTATCTGTTACTTAATTTCGTGTGATAGTTATTTAGTCCTTATATTAATAAATATGTCGAAAAATTATTATAGACAAAAAAGTTTCGAAAATTAAAACAATTAAAAATTAACATCAGTGATAAATGTATTAATAATATTGAAAAAATTACAGTGAAGAAAATAACAGTGGAATTAATATTGATAGTACGAACAATGTAAGTGAAGTTATATTAGATCACAATGAAGAAACTATTAATTTAAAATTGATAATTATAATGCTATGAGCATTGACAATAATTCTTCCTGCACAATAAGTGACTCTAATGTAATGTTATATAATGATGAAGTTACTGATGTTGGAATAACAGAAAAAATTCAACAATGGACATTAAATAATCTGTGGACAGTTTACAATTGAATGTTGTGACGGATTTATTTCAAATATTAAGGGAAGAAGGCCATTCCTCTTTACTAAAAACTGCTCAAAATCTTTTAGGTATCGAACATCATCGAATTTTACAACAAATACGTAGCGTTAAAGACTCTTGGAGAATATTTTTATATTGAAATGAAATATGTTTAGACCGAATAATTGACCCTGAAGTCTTTAAGGAGAAATAAATCGCTGTATTGATTCGCATATTGATCCATATTGTGTCCAAATTTACAAATAACTCACAAATACAAGTTTGACCGATAATTGTAAAAATATTTCATGAAAGTTATATTTGTAAATTTTCGTTGTTGCTCTTTATTGTGGAGATTCTAAACCTCAGAAGGCTCCTGATTATTTAAATCATTTTGTAATAGAAGCAACTAAATTAATTAATGAAGGTATGATTATTAATAAACGAACATATTTATTTAGAATCATTGGAATTATTGCTGATTCTCTGGCAAGAGCATTTCTAAAATGCATTAAATCATGCGTTTTTATGCTTGCAAAAGGTGTACCGTTAAAGGAATTACAAAAATAGCAAGGAAAATAGTAAGGCAAAAATAGGCAAGGAAAAAGTAATATATCCTGAAATAGTCCTAAATGAACGAAGGAAATTCGAGAAACAAAATCAAGCTCAACATCATAAAAAAAAACCTAATAACTTCATTATTAATGCTACTAAATTTTGACATTGTTAATAATATAGTTCTAGGCTCTATTCACCTTCTATATCTTGGAATTATGAAATATTTGATGGAAAATTGGACTTTAAAGAAAAATGTCGCACGATTTAAAAAAAGAGTAATAAATGATTTTTGCAGTGCGATGTTAAACGTAATACCTAGCATATCTTGTGAATTTCAGAGGAAAAAAATTTGATGTGAATCTTGTTTCAAGATGGAAAGCTACACAATTTAGATTTTTCCTTTTGTATTGTGGTCCAATCGTTTTAAAAACTGTTTTACCCGATCATCATTACAAACACTTTTTACTCTTATTTGCAGCGTGTCGTATATTAAATAGCAGAGAATTAATAGTACACACAAATGGTTGTGATTATGCTAGATATTGACACAAGTCTTCACATTATTACCGTCATTATACGGAGAAAGCTGTCAAGTACTAAATATACACAATCTGATTCACTTAGCAGACGATGTTGAAAATTTTAACATTCCATTAAGTGATGTTTCAGCTTTTTGAAGTGAAAGTTACATTGATATCTTTTTAAAAAATTGATAAAATCACCTAAAAAACTACTAACTCAAATAGTTAATAGATTATCTGAACTGGAATCTGGAAATCATATAATGATTTTAAAAAATTATATTTTTTCGAAATGATAGATGATACTGCTTATTTAATTATTGTGAGCATATTTATAGAATTATTTCATCAATTAAAATCTATAATTCTACTTTGATCAATTCATCTTCACAATTTGGTGTTACTAAAAAATTCAAAAATTTTTATTATTGAAAAAATGAAGAGACACATGAGTGTATTATGACTAAAGAAAAAAATTTTTATTCTTGGATGTGAAATAATAAATAAACGAGAAACATTTAATTATCCACTTTCATCAGAGCAAATAAGAATTTTCGGAGATGGATTTATGGCTTCTCATGAATAATGATAATCGACTGAAATGCTCTAGCACAAATATATTTTATTACACGTCAAAATTAAATAATACGCAGTTTCTTTACTGTATTTTTAAGTAAGTATTAATGATTTTGTTTTTTAAAAAATATTAGACAATTGTATACTAATTTATACAAGTAAATGAGTTCTCAATGTTATAAATATATTACAATTTTGTAAATAATTTTAAAAAAGTGCTATAAAGATATTAGTAAAATTATTTTACTCTATGAGAAAATAGATGTGTTAGCATGCACGCTCTCTTCATTCATTTATATTGAACAGTGTCGTTGTATTCAGCGTCGATACGAGAATGCCATGAAAAACAATGTCATGACGAGCATTTGTGTTTCTTGTTAGTCTGAAAAGATGATTTAGGGTACGGTCAACGCGATGCTGCAAACCCTTTGAAGTGTTTTTTAATTGGTCATTGGTTTGTAAAATTCTTTCTTCTAATTGGTCCATCAAATGCTTCAAAGCATTTGTAGCGAGACTTTGACCACAGCTTTGGCCAATTCGGATTGCGAATGTTTTGCTTCAATATGGAAAGTTATTGACGAAATTGATGTTCTTGATTGATATATTTTTATTTTTCTGCAATCCATGAAAAGATCGAAATATTTATCTGTTACTGGCCATTTTGAATCCGTGTATAAAATGTGGAGTCGATTATACAAAGATAAAGAAAAATAAAGCCCATTCTTCTACAATGGGCAGTAGATAAAAAATCGAAGAAAGTAGAAAGTAGAAAAGAAGAAAGTAGATTAAAGATAGAAGAGAGCAGTGAATTAAAAAGTAGATGCAGAAATCGACTAATCCTCACATTCGATTTGATTGATTTCTACGCCTACTCCTTAATCCACTACTGCACTACTATTGCACATTGTAGAATAGGTTTAAGAGGAAGTATTTTTACTACGAAAACGAAATTCACTTTATATCAGGATAAAATATGACGATACATTTGTTAACAAGGTAAGAAGAAACCTTACATTTGACACATACATTTTTCAATAAAAAGATTGACTCAAAAAAATGATTTTGCAGTTGTAGCGAAAATTATCTAAGTATGAAAAATTCTGTACATCCAAATAAATCGTGTGTATAAAAAAATTCTATTTATTAGATAAACAACATGATAATGCTGAACAATATACAATTATTCAATTTATTGAGGATAACTCAAACTCTAAACTCATTGATTTGATTCCATCTTTCTAGATTTATGAAATTAATCAGAAGAGATATTTTTGCAAGTATCCAAATTTAATGATTATTGCCATTTTGATAATTAGCTTCTTTCATCAAAAAGTGCTAAAGAACATTGGGATTCTTATGCAATAATTATTATTGCATACACAAGTAAGTAATATTTAAAAATAATAATAAGTAATATTTAAAAATATTCTTCAAATATTAAATAGAAATATGCCTAAACTTTTATTCCTGAATATTGTAATTCTATTATTTTTATCATTATTGAACTCATTACTTCAGCAATGCTTTCTTTCAAATTTGATTTTGCAGTGAAAAATATTATTCCATATAATATGTAATATTTAATAATAATTTATAATATACTTATAATGTATACATTACTTTAAGTTTTTTTTATTAGATTTTAATTCATTAGAAGATATAAACAAGGAAAGAGAAGGTTAACGAACATTAAAGTCGGATAATAATGTGAAAAGTAATGACGCATGCAAAGTCAGTCATGATATTATCCAAAGATTCCTTGGAAGAACAATTAAATGCAGTGAAGCCATTTTAAACAAATCCCGAATATATGAATCCCGAATATATTGACGAATCTCTTTCGATAAGTTCTTTTTCAGTTAAATCAAAAAAAAAGAAAACAAAAGATATATAAAACAATCCTTAGACATCATATTATAGGTGAGTATCATATTCTTTAACAATCGGGAAACGAATTTTAGAGCGCGGCGCGCGCTCTTTTGTGACGAATTAATTAATTAATTTCATTAACTTAGAGTGAGCACTAAAATCGGAAATGCATATATTTTGATACTACCATGTCTGGGGATTGTTTTAATACTAATATTATGCGAGCACCAAGTTCTTTGACGTGCAATTAATAGAATTTAAGCCTCGGCGTCATCGGTTGGAATGAATTTATTATATTTATATATTTATTTTATTTTTTTATGGTTAGCAACAAATTGGAATCTTATCTTTTGAATATATATAAAATCTACATTATTTTAGTTGGGAATACTTTTAAAAATGTGTATCACGAGCTCTCTAAATGTAAGTATTGTATACGACGGTGTAGTGTTTAATATGTGTTCGAATATTTGAATTAACGCTATATTTGAATTTTTTTTGGCTCTATTTTAGAGCACTAAATTAGCATTAAAATCCCTGTGTACTTAATTTTTATATACGTGCCTTGTATATATTTTTTTATTATGGGGGGGGGGGTCCAGCTTGCCATTAAGCTGGATCCCCCATTTTTTTTTATTACTGTCAAACAGTTTGAGCATTAAAATTCTGAATAGGGTACTAAATTAGCACTTAAAAAGCACTAAATTTTTGATTTATTCCAAACTTGATTTTCAATGGGGAGAGGGGGTCCAGCTTAATATAATAGACGTGCAGAAAACATGTCTATTTTGATCATAATGATCTTTCACTCATAAACGCCAATTAAGATTTTGGACAGAAGATTTTGGTAGAACCGAGTAAGCATTAAAAATTTGATTAAATATATATTAATCAAGATTTTAGATTGATTCAGATTGTTTATTTAATTATTTTTTTAGTTTCGTTAGATATACCGATAGATTATATCGACAAAAAATTCCAAGAGCTTCAGAATGAATTTAAGACAAATTTCCGCCAGAAAAAGATTTTTATACGATATGATTTTTAGATAAGAAGATAACCGAAGTGAAACATACACTTATTATTAATCAATCGACCACTTCACAAATTAGCATCGAAAAATTAAAGGAAGGATTGAACATTGCTCTCCAACAGTATCATTGGATCATTTTTTGCAATTGGAGAATGTATTAAAGGATTCTCTAGAGAAAAAAGAAACATTGGTAAATGAATTGCACTTCTATTTATGAAAATATTTATATTGATTTATTATTAATTTATTTCTCTTTATTTAATCACAGATGGCTTTGTTTCGCGCATTTATTGTTGCCGAATTGGATTTGAAAGAGAGCAATTGCTAAAGTAATGAATTCATAATGACGAAAACAGTAGAATTACAATATTCAGGAACAGGAAAAGTTATTAATGAACAGTCCAAAAGAAATTTTAGCAACACTAATTCCTATATGTTTAAGAGATAAAAATGATTCTTTTAACATCAGTTTTTATGACTTGTACATTTATGTATAAATAAATTTTATTCTAATATTTTGTTATTAGATATTTTAATAGAAAAGCTCCAAAACGACGTAAATTGTAAAAAGTTGTCAGGTCAGATGGGATTATGGTTATTACGAGCTGGAGACATTTTTTTCACTATCGTGAAGGAGGCAGAAAAGAACGAAATAAAAATTGAAAATTTATTAAAACTAGATTAATTAAGTTTAATTGTTTTTTTTAGTCAATGTATAACATAGTATATATGTGTGTGTGTGTGTGTGTGTGTGTGTGTGTGTGTGT
>NW_017259537.1:89322-97791 GCF_001594045.1 Atta colombica | reverse complement strand
TTTAAATTTAAAAAAGAGTTTTAAAGTTTGAAATTTCTGCTTTCGAATGATTACTATATTTTTTAATTTATATAAATAATTTTTACATATAGAAAACTGAAAAAAAATGAAAAATTTTCTCTTCACTTTGTAAGTCTGTAGCATTCCCCCTCCCCCCCTCAAAAATTGAACAAATTTTTGATCGTGAAAGCTTGAAACTACAAAATCAGTTTTTAAAAATGTTCCTACGATTTTTTGTTCCTGAGTTACTCGTGGATTAAATAAAAAAGGACATTCTAACTTTATTGCTCACAATTCTGTTAAAAATCATCGCAATTAAAAATATAGAGTTTTAAAATCGATGCTCTATCAAGTAGTATAATCGCTCATTTTTTAAAAACAGAATATATGAGTTGCTTTTTATCAAATTGTAAAGGGCTTTTTTTTCCTAATCCAATATTTTATTATCTCTATAAAGGTTTTAATATAAAAGTTATTAAAGATTATAATTTATTTTCAAATTAATATATAATATATATATTTTGATATGTGTAGGTGCGTAAGTACTATATGTTATTTTTTGAAAAATGCTTTTCAACAGATATGTATATGTACATAAAAAGTATATGCAAAATACATTTGTTATAGAGAAAAAATATATTGATTAATAAATATATACCTGTAATCATATAATTATTGTATGGATAATTAATATAAAAGAATGCTTTCTAGTAAGAAGCACAGATGACAATGAATATAGTGAATTATTCTATTTGTCAATGTTAAACAAAGATAAAATGATTCACTGTATCATCTGTGTCTCTTGTTGGAAAGCATTTAAAATATAATAATTGGAATAATCACGGCATTGCATTAAAACCATTATTGATTAAATATTGGCATGATAAGACAACCAATGTGTAATGATTCAACATAGTTTATTACGTTTGGTAAGTATAGTTATCCATTATCAGGCCGAAGTTATCATCTCATAGTATTCCCATTGGGTCAGTCATGGTTGCCATTATCGCGCCAATATAAATAGGCTACTTGATAACCAATTTTGGCCCAATCGTATCGGATCAATATAGATAAAATCCTATACGGGAATATCTTTTAGTTTGATCAGTTATGTATTACGTAAATGCGTTTGTTGTTTATCTCATCAGGTGAGAGTCATGCATTTACCTTGAAAAAAGACATAATTTTATTTTTGAATTTTAAAGACATAAATTAATTTGCATCAATTTTTCTACAATTGTCGACATCAAGATTGTTAATATTCAAAGATTAATATAAATTCATTATATTAAAAAAAGTTAATTATCCACGTATTATGAAGTATGCAATGTCATATTATGATTCAAATTCATCTAAATATTGTTCCGAATACATACAGTGAGTGCAAAAAGTATTCGTACAGGAAAAATATTTTTTAAAAAAACTTTTATTTTTAAAAAGTAAACATTATCCAGCAAGAAATGAATCATTGAATTGATATCGAATCAATATCGATATGATTTCAACACCAATTTGACGTCAATTCCACGTTTAATTGATGATCATTTCTTACATAATTAATAATTTATTCATAAAGAATAAAATAGACTGTATATTTCTTAAAATTATATATATCAAAAAGATATATTATATATTAATTATATATATTGTATTATATATTGTATATTGTATTATATATTGTATATTAATTATAGAAAATATATAATCTGAAAAATAAGCGAAAATTAGAAATTGTATTGTTTGGATGATTAAAAAATATTCAGTCGAGAAATTTAGCTTCTAAAATCAGGAATATATGCGAAATTCAATTGTTTGTGTTAGAACAAAATGTATTCATTGTATACAATTGCTAATTAATGTTTATTTTCTACAAATAAGACTTTTTTTTATAAAAATTTCCTTGTACGAATACTTTTTACTCTCACTGTAGTTTGAATCTTCATATCTGAAAATTCAAATCTACTTTGTGAATTTGTATTTGAATTTGAAATATTTATCGAGAAAATCGGATCAAAAATTAATTACACAACAGAGCGTGCTATAATTTAATAAATGTGGTTTTTGTATGATTTTTAATTAGATTGTGCCGAATGAAGATAAATAAATATATATCAGAAATTCTTTAGTATGCTAAAGTAGAAAGTGGGAAACATCACCAGAAAAATTTATCATTCGTATTATATATGAATTGATAATATAATCTTTTCTTATCAAAATCGGCAAAGTTTGATAAGTAGACCTATTTTTCTTTTAAAATCAATCTTTCATGTCACCAGAAACAATTAAGAAATAACACGTTAATTTTTGTTATGTGCCATTTGTAAATAAAACAAAATATGCACATATTTGGTTAAAATGCACAACAAAATGATGAGATCACTTTAAAACAATATAATTATAAAAATGAACGAAAACTATCCTAACAAAAATCAACGTATCATTTCTCGCTTTTGATGTTACGATTTAATATAGCTGACTACTCAGGAGCCTTAAAATTAAATACTGCATTCACATTGCAATAGACATTAATTTTATTGTAATTTATAATTTACATATTTTGAAAAAGGACGAAAGAAAAAACATAAGTTTTTATAGAGTGCATAATAATAAAATATTTTTTAGATATTATTATAAGAATTATATCATCTATTAACTCTTAATTCTTTACTCTTACATATAAATTGTATAAACAATATATGAATTTTTTCTATTTGCGAAATTTAAAGAGACCAAGAACAATTATGTGAGTATTAACGAATGATTACAAGTCGAGATATTAAAATTGATGCAATGACAATTGAATTTTAATCATGACACGACGCTGTTTAAGTTACCGAGTTTGTTTGAATCAAGTTAAACGATCCGATAAGGTATACTGACTGCACCTACATTGGCGCGCATTTTCGTGCAAAAAAATCGCAAGAGCAACCGCGTAAACTATTTAAGATTTACTTACAAGTAAAAATAATTAATTAATATATTTAATATGACTGACTAGTACGATTCGTTCACAATTAAAAACTTGAGTTTTTCTTCTCTTTTCTCTCAGAGACAGATTGAATGATATAATTAATATATTTTTATTAATATATTAGACAAACACATAGACGCACATACACACGGTGTAGGTCGTTTTACTTAAAAATAATTTAGGCTGGCCGTTATTTTGTCACACTTTTCAAGCGTGATTATTTTTTATGCGTCTGGCTCAATAATTGCATCCTTTCAGAGTTCGTTAAGAACTGGCGGTCTCGACCAGTCAAAAGGAAGAGGTTGTGAAAAGATCTAAACCTATGGCACTTGTATGCCTTGTAAGGCAAGTGTCTATCGACTCCATTCATAAAGCGCTAAATCCCGATTAAATCCCGGGATGCGCTTTTCGTATAAATAAATATGCATAATTATTAAAGTAGACCTTTTTTCTTCGGTTTTCTACTTAAATATATCGTTTCAATTATCTACTAAAGTTTGTGTGAAGGATTAATAATAAAAAATTTTCAGCATAATCATACGTACAATTTTTTGTTTTTATTTCTTATATTAATCGATTAAAGATTTATGGTGTTTGCAGAGCTGAGCAAAATACATGTATTTTGTATTACAAATACAAAATACTGTCAATTAAGTATATAACTATTAAGTGTACAACTTTGCTTCCGCTATTTCCTATAGATGGCTTTAGCGGTAAGTGGTGGTCGAAATAAATAGATCATAGACGTCATACAATAAACTTGGGAATCTGTTAATGTAACCCCATAGAAACATTAGTCGATTTGTGTCTGCATCATAAAGTTATTCTCGATTGAAAATGTCAGTTTACGAGCCAAATTCTTGTCATTTGCGGGAGGTTTTAATTTTTTGCTTCAATATGAAGAAATCTGCGGCTGAGGCTCATCGAATGCTCTCAAATACTTATGGTGAGGCCGTTATTAGTGAAAGAACGTGTTGTGAGTGGTTTCAACGCTTCAAGAACAGTGATTTTGACATTGAAGACCGGCATAGCGATGGAAGAGAGAAGGTTTTCGAAGATGCAGAATTGGAGGCATTACTTGAGCAAGACTCGTGTCAAAATTAAGAAGAATTGACACGATCATTGGGAGTGACTCAACAAGCCATTTCAAAACGCCATTTCAAAAAGCCATGGGAATGATTCAAAAGCAAGGAAATTGGGTGCCGTACGAATTGAAGCCGAGAGATGTTGACGGCGTTTGTTTGCTTGTGAACAGTTGCTTGAAAGGCAAAGACGGAAGGGATTTCTGCATCGCATTGTGACTGGGGACGAAAAATGAGTTCATTACGATAATCCCAAGCGCAGAAAATCATGGGGAGTTCCCGGCCATGCTTCCACGTCGACGGCCAAACCGAATATTCACGGCTCCAAGGTCATGCTCTGTATTTGGTGGGACCAGCTCGGCGTAGTGTATTATGAACTGTTAAAACCGACTGAAACAATCACAGGCGATCGGTATCGAATGCAATTGATGCGTTTGAGCCGAGCATTGAAAGACAAACGGCCGCAATACAACGAGAGACACGATAAAGTGATTTTGCAGCATGACAATGCTCGATCCCCTGTTGCGAAAGTGGTCAAGACATATTTGGAAACGTTGAAATGGGAAGTCCTACCCCACCCGCCGTATTCTCCAGACGTTGCTCCCTCTGACTATTACTTGTTTCGATCAATGGCACACGGCCTGGCTGACCAGCACTTCCGGTCTTATGAAGAAGTAAAAAATTGGATCGATTCGTGGATAGCCTCAAAAGATGACCAGTTTTTTCGACGCGGGATTCGTACGCTACCCGAAAGATGGGATAAAGTAGTGATGGACAATACTTTGAATCATAAATGTATAACCAGTTTTTTACAATAAAGCCTCGAATTTCGGAAGAAAAACGGCGGAAGCAAAGTTGTACAAAGTTGTAATATATTTTAAATGGACTGCATCATTAATGTAATTGATTTAGAGTAGTTACTAATCGTAAGATTGACAATATTTTATATTTTGTATTATAAAACCCTGGTGAAAATTTTTCTTATAATTTTTATATGAATTGGAACATTTTTCAGAAATACTCAGAAATATTCGGAAAGTTTTACATCTCTTAGAATTTTTCGTACAAGTGAATTCTAAAATATTCTGTGATTTCTCATCTAATAATTTTTAAAAAATATTTTTTAATTTTTTAGAATTTAGATAGTATTTCATCAGAAATTATAATTACAAAAAATCTTAGAAATTTTATACGATATTTCATAATTAATATATATGAAAAATTCTGAGAAAAGATGTAGATGTTTTCTGAGAAATATTCCAATTCATAAAAAAATGTGAGAAAGTTATAAAATTATATAGAAATTTTGAAAAATTATATAAAAAATTCTAAGAAAAATTTTTATCTAGGAATACATGTATTTTTATATTTTGATCAATTCTGGATGTTCGTAGAACATTTTCACTTATTGTATATCGCAATTTTGTTGAAATTTATGCGGGCAATTGTCCGCATGATGTATAGCACGTGAAATAAATCTCTTGAAATAATAGTAACTACATAGATGGCTCTTTTCGAAGAATAGATCGCGATATCGATTTTTGTTTAACGATTATTTCGTCACTGTCCTTATAATAATTTTATATAATAATAGAGATATTTTGCACATGGAGTTAATGAAAATAGAAAATAAAATTGATTGCCCATATTTATAGATAGGCCTTATATTTAAGACAAAACGGTTTAATATAACAGGGCAATAGGAGTCAAGCACAGTAATTCTTATACAAACTAAAACGGTTAATAATAACAAAACAACAAAACAACTTTAATAAGAATTAATCCGCTAACTACTTATATTTAAAGCTTCCTTAAATTTATCTTCAGATACTCTACAAATTATTTCATTGGCTATTGAGCACCTAAAGATAAATTTAAGCCTTAAGTACAAGGTCTAACTATGAATATGGGCATATATAATTGATCGTCTAATGATGTGTTAGGAATAATTATAGAATATAAAATATTTCGAATAATTATAGAATATAAAATATTTCAAGCAAAACTTCTCGTATTTTGTTTCAAATGTAGAAAAAAAAAACAAAAAAAATATTTATATTAGTGATAATAATATGTAAAAATGTCTTAATAAATAATAGCGTATGCAATGTCTTATATACGTTTTACTTGGTTTATTATCAATGAACGATAACGAAGCATTATGATAATGAAAAAAAGATGAGTAAGGTATAGATAGTGCGTTATATGGTATTTTTGTTGCACATATACAGAGAGTACTTTACAAGTTTCTTTTCGTAACAAGCCGAATATTTTGCATATGTTAAATTTTTTTTCTACTTCGTGACTTCGTTATATAAGACATGTACGAATAAAAATCACACAGTTATACAAAACGCAAGCGTTAAAGCACTTACATTACTTAAATTTCATCATAACTGTAATGTAATGTTGAATTACAATTCTTTTATAATTATATTCTCCTAAATTATACCTTTCTTCTATTTTACTAAACTATTCTATTTTATTAAACCTTCCGACTTTTCACAATAATAATTTTTATTAATATCTTTGAATTGACTGATGATATGTAAAAATAAGTAAAAATCTGATATATTCAAATGACCATCTTTTTAACCTTCAGGCTGCCGCTTGGGCTGCCAGTATTTTTTCATTAAAATAGTAGTTTTTTCTTGTTGAAAAGTTTTCTATATATAAATAAATAATATATTAATGGTGCATAATATCGAGATATGTGCAGAGCTACAAAACTGGCTTTCCCGGCAGGAAACGTATAATCAAATAAAAAAATTTTATTTTTTCAAAAATTGAATATTTAAGAGTTTTCGGTATCGCTGATTCCAATTCTGAGCATAGATTTATGAAATCTCGAGCCTTAAATTGTAATATTGATGAACATAAATGAATATAAACGTATAGATTAGAGCAGAGAACTTTCCTTTAGCATTATCCAGAGCTAACGACATAAACATAAAAAGTTTGTAGCTCCTTCTTTATTTTTCTTTTTTGTTTGAGTCTTATACTTATTGTTTATATTTTTTTTACTTTTTTTCTCTTTTATAGTTTTTTTATTTTTTTATATTTTCATTTTGTATATTTTTTTGTATATATTTCAATATTTATATTTTTTTATATATTTTGGACAACATACACATGTATATGTTTAATACAATTAGTATTTAAGATCACTAAAAATGATGATATTTTAATCCATACTCAAGAGTTACACAAAAGTGACAGTTTAAAGGTTAAGTATTAAAATAAGTAAACATGATAAGTTTATATTATGAGTTTTGAATATTTTTTATGTATACATTTTTTATAAACTTCTAAAGTTTATAAAAGATTTTATAAATTTAAAAGGTTCATGAGTTCACATTTACAATATCTTAAAATTCTTTAGTAAAACGTCAAAAATTTGGGATGCCTCAGCAGGGCCCACCCAAAATTATAAATATCTGCATTTGGATAAAATATTAAAACTATCCAAGTAGCATACAGCACTTACAAAGCGTTAACAAAGCATATATAATCGATTTTTGCTTTGCAAAGCATATATAATCGATTTTTGCTATGCTACTTGGATATAATGTATATCTTAATAAAATAGTATATGGAATATGATAAAATTCAAAAGCTGCATCTTTATCGAATAAAAACAAGATGAGATTATGTTTACTTTTCGAAGTTAAATTCATATAGAAGTTTATGCATTTATTACATAAATTATTTATTACATAATAAATATCTTTCCAGAATGGCCGTTAACTTATTATTTTTTTGTGATCATTAAAATCGTAATTTTTTTCAACTATTATAATCTCGTTTTTGAAAAAAGTCTATGATAAGATTTGCAGTTAGTTAAAGAAGCGTCTGCGAGCCTTATCTGTCACTAAGTTGTATGTGAAAGGTTACATTTTCAACTTTTTTTTCTCTCTTATTTCATCGTTAATCTACCATTGAATTTTGCACATGTCAATTTCGACTTTAACTTCATTATGTAAAAAAATTAGAAATTTCTATAGTAACTCGATTTATTAAAAAATCATCTTAAAATGAAATTGAAAATGTTTATTAAAACAATAAGAAGATAAAAAGTATATTGAGATTAGTGAGTATATTGAGAAAAGTTTGAAGCTTAACATTCCAAAATATTTTTTGCAAAAATTTAATGGCTCTTGGATCTTGATTACGAGTCTTTCTTTTACATTTGTATATCAAGGAGAGGGGAAAAACAGATTAATATTCTGCATAAGAGAATGTTTTATAATATAATAAATATAATGATTTTTTAAATTTGCTGAAATTTAATATATATTTATATTTAATATATATTTATTGTTGAGTTTAGCAATGTAATATTTTATATGTAAATATAACTAATACATAACGAACTGACTATATGATAAAATTAATTTTTTTATCGATAAATATTAT
>NW_017259537.1:84765-89257 GCF_001594045.1 Atta colombica | reverse complement strand
ATAATAAAATAAAAATATGTTATGAAATATTATATGTATATGTTTGGAATAGATAAATTATTTCCAAAATTTTTTCAAATTTTCAGTCATAAATTCAATTCACTTTGCATTATTTGTCGAATAAGTCCTTGGCCTTTTTCTGTCATGTCGAGAACGATGTTACGCTTGACAGTATACTAATGATATTATTTTCTCTTGTTATGTAATATAAAGTGTGTATAAGGTGCAATGAGTCATAAATAAGGCGTAAGTTTCTTTTACACATTTTGTGTCACACTTGACTCACAGAGTTAAAGGAACTATCAGATAGTTCTTACTGTTATGAATTATTATTATTATTGTAAAATATCATTGAATCTGATATTCGAATTTTCTACTTTCAAATTAAAATATATTTTATATATATAGGTTTATTATAAATCATGAGTAATATCCTTTTTCGTTATTAAGAGTATAATTTATCAAGTTTTAAGTTTAATTTTATCATTAGAAAAAGTAATATAAAATTTCGATCCTGTCGATATGACGTAGTATTTTTTTAGACTGTAATCACAGTGGAATTTTTCAGGCGCCCAATTTGACTTGCAAAACAACTGATCGGGCTATATAAATAATAAGCGATTATACGAGCCCTTAACGTTAACTGTGCTATGCATTATATGATGTGTATTACTTGATTCGTGCTGAAAGTGGTACACAATTATCGCAACAACCGGCTATGTGATTTTCATGTATTGGTATAACATGCGCAAATAAATTTCAGGTTGATAAGTAGCCCATAATTTTCCTATGGTTTTTTGCAAAGTCGTGCGTTTAAACTTTAATTTATGCGTCGATGATAGGAACGACTGATAAAAAGACCATATATAAGAAAAAATATCCTCAATAATTAGACGATACACCGTTTTCGTTAACCTTAATAGCAGAGAGTATGTAATTTCCGATATTGACAGTCTGCTTTTATATGAGAAATACTACATTTACTTACGAATGTATAACGAGGCTGATGTAATAACTGTCATTAATATTTAAAAAGCAAATTAAAATAATTTATATATTGCTTTGACGTACAGTTTCGTATAAAGGTGTCTTCAGACGGTCAATGTATAGGGTCAGTACTCCTATTCTTGAAAAGTATTGCATACGTAAAACTGAAGAAATGCTATAGTATATGTTACGTACACTATAGTATTTCTCTAGTTTTTCGTATGCGATATTTTTTAAGAATAGAGCTCTAGACCTGTTCAATTTGAGCTTTGGAGCTAAAACACAAAGTCATCGATGCAAAAAAATTCAATGTGAGTAAGACTTTGGGGAAAGTCGGTGAAGTGTTAATCTAAGTGACGTTTATCAACACTTTATAATTCCTAAAATCTTACTCATATTGAATTTTTTTACGTCGATGGCTTTGCGTTTTGGCTCCGAAGCTCAAATTGGATAGGCCTGGTGACCAACTTTGCACACATTCGTTAAATATTGATTACATTCAATATGAATAATTATGTATGTCATGTATGTATGATATTTGCTAATAATGGTATACGTTGCCTGTTGATAGTTTCCGGGTTAATAGGTGGAGGTGGCTCAATGAAATGAATTAGTAAGAAAAAATTTTTTTTTGTAATTACAACATCATTGTCTCTGAGGATGGCTAAAAAATGAGCTGAAACATGTAAGCGGATTAATTATTAATAAAGTTGTTTTGTTTGATTTGTACAAGAATTACTGTGCTTGATTTCTATTGCCCTGTTGTATCCAATCATTTTGCAGAAATATTATATTTTCATAATTAAATGGTCAAAATATACAATATATATGTAATAAATGTTGTAAATTAAGAAGTCATAAATAATAATTACTTAAATAAAATTATTTATTTTTTTTTAAATTGATCCAATCATCAATGATTGGATGTACGTGCATGCGTATGTATATACATACTGTATTAAATATTTGTGAAAAATGTAGCTATAAAATTTTGAAAATACAACAGATCTACGATTCACTATGTATATAAAAGCATTCTCTAATCAAAAAGATTTCAATTATTCAGCCAAAGATTGAAGAGCATTATTGAAAGTTGAACGAATGCGTTGAATGCATGTCATCTTGATTGGTAAAAACACAACGTAATATTGTTAACGTCAGTAGCAGCAGCAGCTGTACAACAAGTGCAATAAATTGCATGTTAAATTGAAGTTCACGAGATGATGTTCAATCCTAATTAATCGATCGACATAGATCAACTTGTCGCAAGCGATGACATTATTACTGTATGGTTGTAATGAATGACTGACGATATAAGGAGATTGTTTTTCTCTTGTGTTTCAGTGGGCATTTCCGTACTGATGTTCTTCCTATTCGGCAAACCTTATAAACGCGGTTTCTTTTGCAACGATGAGTCACTTTATCATCCGTATCACGAGTCTACGGTTACGAGCACGATGTTGTACGTCATCGGTCTTTTACTTCCTATATGTACGGTGAGTCATCTTGCGTTTGCAATTACGATTATGATATATTTTGATTACATGATATAAGACTCGTGAAGAATCACTTGACAATTTATCATTACCTATAGTGAGAATCTTATCTCTCTCACGACGATTCTTATTCGCTTGTATGAAGTGTAAAAATTCACATTTGAAATGTAACCATCGTTAAGTTAATTTACGTTAAATATTTTCCATTACAGAGGGAATATCACTTAATTTTTATCGACATTCTCTTTTTCTCAGACACTTCTGCTTTAAAAAAATTACATATATTCAGGGTTGGGTAAGTTAACTTTTTTTTTTACTAAGTTAAGTTACAGTTAACAATCTTGAAAATTTAAGATACAAGTTAATTTATAATGAAATTAATTGAATTAAAAGTTAAGTTAAAAAAAAGTAATTGAAAAGTTAAAAGTTAAATTTATTTATTTTTTTATTTTTTATTTTATGATTCCAGGGTTTCAGTCTTACAAATAATGGAAATGACAAATATATATTTTATTTAGAAAATACTCTACATTCTATTTACATGTTTTGTTTATCACATATATATTGTTTACATAGACTGTTATATATACTATTTGAATATTTTATTCACATATACTTATTAAATTTAAGTAATAAAGCCATTTCGAAATTTTTATCGGACATCTTTTTTCGCAAGTTATCGAAAATGAGTCCTCCTGCATTGAACAGCCAATCAATGTGAACCCACGTGAGCTGAAGATGGTATTGATGTGTTACACTTTAATAAGGAATAATAGAGATTTCAACCTATCAGAAACTAGATACACTAAAATACACGGTTTCTAACCAATTGAAATCTGAGGATCAATTGTGTAATTTGAAATGAGAAAATTACAAAAATGAATAAATTCACTAGAATATTTATAATTTCATTGGTCGATACCTATTAAATTTGCTTACTTTTACAATTTTCGCTTTATATTAAGTTACCACTATTGCCGCGTGTTATGTCTGAGACTTCAAAAAAATTAAATAAAAATTAATAGTTACAGATAAAATATAACTAAATAAAATTAAGAGTAACTAAATTGTAACTAAGTTAAGTTAAAATTAATTAACTTTTTAACTTTTTAACTTAACACTACCCAACCCTGCATATGTTTATAGATTAGAAATTATATTACATTCGTACATATAATGATCAATAGCAGATGCGACCACGAGCGATTGAAAGAGTCGCGTGTCACTTTTGAAATTCTTTTTTACCCTTTTAAAAAGAAGGATGACAGAAGTGGTGTTTAAGAATACGAGGTGATTCGCGTCTCGCTGCCTGCACAGAGTAGACTTGAGGGAAGTAAGTGCACTCGTTTTCGATGCTCGTGGGCATTTTACGACATCAATTTACGGTATACGAAGGTGATGACAACTCGCAACAGTTGCAACACATGTACTAAAAATTTACTAAAAATTTTTGCTGAGTTCCCACAGGATATAAAAGGAAGAGAGCGAAAGAGAATCGAAAACTATTTTTTACATGTGCCTATTTTTTTATTTGCTTTCTCAAACACACACATTTTATCGCATAGGAACGGAGCAAAATCAAATTAATTGAATGCAATGAAATGTGTTTACGATTTTTTCTTTTTCCGCGATATATCACCACATGACCTTGTTTGTGAGAGTGATCGGCACGTTTCCATGAATAGTTTGTGACTATTTACAAATTTCGCATATTTTCTCTTACTCAAACGTTTAGAAATCTATTCAATTTTAACGAATACATTGAATTTCTTCTCTATAAATTTCTGATCTAATATTGACATCTATTTCAAAATTAACTTTTAACATGTTCAAAGAATACGAGTAAAAAGTGCAGCTCCTTCTTATAGATTCTCTCTTTAATTTTGTTATTTTTAAATTTGATGTTATATACATAACACAAACTTAACTTTTTTCATAATTCTAAAATTTTCCTCATAAATTTATATACATTATATATATTAGGTGTAGTAAAAAGAAATCCATTATTT
>NW_017259537.1:77452-84665 GCF_001594045.1 Atta colombica | reverse complement strand
ATATATATGTGTATATAAGGTATTTTTAATCAAATGTTTTTTTACATATATATAATATGTTAATGAATTATATACACGGAGAGAATTTTTTCTTAGAGGTTACCCTGAAAATATGATAGTCGTGGGACAATATTGTGTTTCCAAGAATTTTAATGTAAATCTCCCTCATTCATTAATAAAGTATAAAATAAGTTTGATTAATTTTACTGTGTGAAATGTATGGTAAAAATCTTTAAAATATTGTATTGTACCACAATTATCATATCTTCGGATAATAAATTTTAAAACAAAATTCTCTCCGTATACATAATAAATTACATATATATTATATGTTAATAATTTATGAAGAGTTTTTCCAATATACTATTTTATATTCCAATATACAATTTACTATTTTAGCATTTTAATAGTCAAGTAAAATTTTTTAAGTTTAAAATAATTGGCTTTTTAATATATATTTTTAAGAAAAATGAAATAATTTTTGTGATCATTTTAAATTTATCATGGACTTGTTTTAATAAGAGATATTAAATATCTGAAAAATAAAGCTATTGTTATGTAGTTTTCTTTTAGATATCTTTCTGAAGAAAAATTTTTTTGTATCTTACAAAAATTGCAAATCTATATGATTTACTGAGTATTATTTCTATTATCTATTTATTAAGGATTAAGGAATAAGGTGCTATTTTTTTTACCATAGGCGAAAGCGAAAAGTTGAAAGTCATTGTGCCATAATCAGATTCACGTGGATATAAAATGCATCGTTTTCGATTTTCTTCGTTTTTGCCGACGTTTCTTATTTCAGTGTCGGTCATAAAAGACTTGCTCCTCAGACGTTAGGTGTCCATTCCACTCCATTCTGCTCTCTTCTCAACCATCACATGAAGTTTAAATTAACGCTGTCACCGCAAGGCAAATAATTTCAAGTTGTGCATAATTCAAAGCACGTGAAATTGTGTACATATATGTGTATACGAGTAAAAAATAAAGAGAGAGAGAGAGAGAGAGAGAGAGAGAGAGAGAGAGAGAGAGAAAGAGAGAATATTGTTTTAGTTTTAAATAATTTTTTTAAAGGAATAATTATTTTCGAATTTAATTATATACATAAAACGAGTAAAATCAATACTTATGTGTAATTACAGAAAAAATTATATTAACCTTGTTATCTTTCTTCTTTGTTTTTTTTTTCAGTTGTTAAACATTCTGAAACTACCAAAATTTTTAAGCAAATTTTATTTTATTTTTTGCAATTTGATGCAGAAATATCTAATCAGTCTTGGATTAGCCGTATAATGTTCTATTGACATACTTCATGAGAATTTTTTTTTTCGCATTATAAATCTGGCAGATATAATTATTAAAATGAACGATAAGCAGCGTCCATTCAAATAGTGACTTCGCCACGTCATGTCACGTTGACTTTCTTTCTCTCTCTCTCTCTCTCTCTCTCTCTCTCTCTCTCTCTCTCTTTCGCGGAATATACTCACGCTTATTTACGTAGCAACATAAAGAGAATTTTTCTTCTATTCCACAATCGTCTTTATTTCGTTATAAGAGTGTGCGTATTTTATACTGAGAGAAAATGGGAAGCGATTATATCGCGCGAGAGATTGCGCTGTTAATTTATAATTATATACGATCATAAATCGCATGCTCGCATGGATGAGAAATCATCATAATGAAAGTCAAAATAAACCTTATGCCCGTGAGATCATTCACGTGAGATGAGTGAAGTTCATATCACGATTTCATAGAGTTCCTTGGGATCTATGTAATCATTAACTACATATCCACGCGCAAGATAGGACCTTATTCAGTGCACAAAGGACTGTTAAATTTGAAAAAATTTGTTTTTTTTCACAAAATAAGATATTATATTAATCACAATTTGATAATTTTTTTTACTGAGATAAAATTAAAATCTATAAAATTTTTTAATTTGACTCATTGCTTTTAAAATAAACAACTCGAATAATATTATTTAAAAGTTAATATTGAATAGGAATAGTCTAGCATATTTATCTAGTGTAGTCATTGCTACTTGGAAATCGGTTATTATATATCGATTATATACGGTTACGTTGATTGCATAAATTCCTAGTATAAGGCTGCCTATTTATTTACCGGTGATCGTTTTTTTCGTTAAGTAGATAATTCTATATCATGGAATTATTTTCTTAGCAATTTTATTCTTTGTCGGAATTTGAAGATAGAAGAGTAAAAGAAGGAAGAGAAAAGAATATTAGTTATTAAAAAATTATATATTTGAAAAAATAAGAATATTGCTGATTTTACGCATTTTTTTCGATATATTTTGGTATAGATATGATATTCAGTCAAATTTTTTTTGAATTTTATTAAATTTTATAAAACTTTTTTGAATCTTTTATTAGCTTAGTAATTTAAATTTTATATCAGTAAAGAAAGACAAATTTGTATATGTTATGTATATTTGATATTTTATAACACTCTATAAAATGTTATTGTTTGTCTATTATGTGTTTGTCATTAAAATTAAATTATACAATCCTGATTGAAACTACTTGTGCATCCTTATCTGAATAATCATAAAAAAGATTTATTTATTATTTTCTGATCACCAATAAATAGATTTTACAATTTATTTGTATTATTATTTTTCTCTTTTGACAAGATCACTATCTCTATTCAGCATCTTTTTTATCTTTCTTATATCTTCTTGATATTTCTTGATGCGATATGGTTTTATACGTTTTATAGGTATACACATTCCTGTATCTGAACGCGCAGCAATCTGAGAAGGGTTCACCCCTTCGTCGACTTCCTTTTCAAGTCTTTCTCGAAATCTCACGAGTCTCTCGCAGAGCCGGTTGCCTTTATTATCTATCTCTCTTTATCTATCTCACCCTCGTAGGGAAAACAGATTGCTCGCGCTCCTTGATATATGTTCCCCTGGGACAACAAGAAGAGGAGGGATCAGGTAGGAACAGGTAGAAAATGGTCGCCAAATGGTATGAACTCACCGTCGTATTTCATTTACGCATGCCTCGTGAACTTTGGGTTCGCTGTATCATCCAGCGAACCTTTATCCGGGATCTGGCCTAGTTAATTCGCTTTGATTAAAAATGTGACAGATCGGTAGAATTTAAGAAAAAGAAAGAGAATTGAGTTATCTCTCTCTCTCTCTCTCTCTCTCTCTCTCTCTCTCTCAAACTGTAAAAGTGCCTTTTCATACTGACATTCATTTTCAGCATTAAAATAGATCACATGATCAAAATTGGTGCTTGATATTTGTTAATTTTTATTTTGACGCCGAAAATGAGCGTCAAGCGTTGACATGAAAAGATACCTCAAGATTGATACTTTTTGATTGAGCTTTGCAAAATTCTTGCGATCTGAAAAAATTTGCAAAATGTTTTTTAAGTTTTATAAAAGTCCTAAAGAAAGATTAGGACATCAGACATATAAGCTGTAACGAACATATTGGATGTGAACATATATATGATTTCTAAATTTCGATTTTTGATTTTAGATGATCATAGGAGAATATCTGCACGGGAGGAATTTCTCCGGACACACGGCGAATATGCTTTTCGGATATACTATACCTCCATGGTTATGGAATGCTTATAAGAAAGTAAGTTTTTTTAATTTTAAAAATTAAGTAAAATTAATTAATATTTTTATCAAAATTTTTTCTGAACTTTTTAATCTTTACGAATTAAAAATTATTAAAGTTTAATCCTCGTCAATTCGTATCTTTCTATAGAAATAATATAAACTAATTATAAAAAATAATATAAAAAATAATGTTTGCAGGTTGGTGTATTTGGTTTCGGTGCTGCTTGTACCGTTTTAATCACCGATATTGCTAAGTATACTATAGGTCGACTACGGCCACACTTCATGGAGCTCTGCGTACCCAATATTGACTGCAATTTGCTCGAGTATCAACACAAGTATATCGTGGATTTCCACTGTACCGCAGCAGTCTCGAATAAGCTTCTAAAGGAAGTCAGGTAAGAGATCTGATGTGAGAAACATTCCTGAATTTCTCATCAGCTTAAAAGGAGATAGAGTATCTTAATCTGCTGCAACATGAATATTATCTGGTCTCTCCATCGTAATCCTGCGTGTCTCTCTACTGTCATATAATATTGTATTTTGACATAATTATATATTTTTTTCATTTATAATAATATAATTATAAATTTTAAAAAATTATAAATATTTCATGTTTTCCGTATAAAAAATACAAATATACTAAAAAATTTTGAATAATAAATAACTTCAATAATTTTAGGCAATAAAAATTGAATTCTGAAGTTATGGAAAGTAATTAAATATATTAAGTGTGTCAAATACATACATATTTATTAAATATGTGAAATAATTAATAGTCTTGCGATTTTCTGCATTAAAAGATCAATTTTATTAGATATACAATATTAATCATACTAGGGAGGTAAAATTATCCTTTCTTTTAAAATTACAAATATATACATATTTGATCGGGAAGAAATTGTTTTCTCTTTATACTGACTACTATGGATTATAACGTGAATTTGTTTATGGTAAATCGATAAAGTTTTTAAGTTAATTGTACCTGACAATATGGCCTGAGCCATATCATACGTCATAGATGTAAGCAATGCACAAACTTTGACGTATGATGTGGAATTTATGTATATTTGCCGTATCTCTTGATAACATGCTATCACGTGCTATATAAGCAAAACGTCATATGCCAAAGTTGTGGGCTGCTTACGTCTACAACTTAAGTCTGTCGTAAGTGTTACGGCAATCCTTGTGCTCAGACCCTTATATTTGGTTTTGATCTACACACATATCGCATGCCCTCCGCAATTTTACTCTCGATATGATCGGCAGCAACCAATTGACATCAACGAATCTTCAGGGCAATACTCTGAAATGATAATGTTCGCGATGATGTGAGACAAGCTGCTTAGATTGCGTGACGGTAACAATTGTGCCAGCAATTATTGGCGAGGCGTATGATTGAACGAAGAAGCGAGAAGCGTATTTCATTATTTTATTTCATTAATAGTCTGCGGACTTTGCGCTTATGCAGACAGGTTTATGAAACACGAGACCAAATGATAATTTGTGGCAATCTAAGAGAGCAAACTCTGAAGAAGAAGGACGGAAAAGAAATGATCACAATTGTCTTTTAAATCGATATGCCGATATTTAACTCTCATTATTATCAGTCATTTACTCATTTATCCTGCTTATGTCTTATCGAGTTATTTGTATGCATTCCTTTTAATTATAGTGATTGTAGTATTGTGCATATTCATTGTTGTAGACTAAAATTCTAAAAAATAAAATATCAAAAAATTAGATTTTTTGAGAGGAAGAACAAAAAATATGAATCTTTGAATTTATTATATAAACTTATTTTTAACAAAGAAAGATAAATAAATGAAAAAAATTTTCGCTTATATCATAAAAATAATCATTATTTTTTAGTAGAAAAATTAATAAAGAAATTCATATTTAAAAGAATCTTAAAAAATATTTTCAAAAAAATTGAAATAGTACGAAATTGTTTCAATTATTTTATTAATATTGCAAAGAGATGGAAATTTTTCAAAATTATAAGAATTAAAATAATCTTAAATTTTAATTGAGAATTTTTTAAACAAAAACTAAAATTTATTTCAGTAAATTATATCTGAAAAACATCTTGTTTACGTTGCGTTAAGCATTATTAAAATTGAGTAGAATTCAAGATTTTACGACATTTCCTGAATTGACTATTTCACGTATGCGAGCTTTGTGTTTAGTCAGCTAGGGAAACCTTTTTGCGCATTCCGGATATATTACGTATACGTATCACCCGAAGGCCGGTTTTAACGGACATACAAGCGCGCGTACAAAAAGAGCCACGGTAGCGAATGACAATGAGCAGCACTCTGCCTGTGGACTTCGCCGACACGATTCACATGAGCGAGATTCATGCCAGATCGTGAAATTCTTTCTTTTCTTTTCTCTCTCGCCTTGGTTAACGGAAATGCTGTTACACGCTTGAATTATTCGCGTATGTATCCTGCTTATTGTTGTTAGCTACAATAGCGATCGACAATTCGAAACTCGTAATGCAAAAGCGAATATAATCAATTATAATGAAAAAGTTTACCATCACCGTCTTTCAAAACTCTTTCAATTTAACTAGATTTTTTTCATTTTGGAAAATTTTTACAGTTTATTAAATACTATTGTTAATTTTCATCGCGACTATAGGATAAGATTATAGGATAAGACTATAGGATAAGAAATATAACATAAATATTTTCATGAATTCACGAGGAACTAGTTTAGCACTAAGTTTAGCACTTTATATTGCAATTTTAATAGAAATATAGATGAAGTATATAAAAAACTCTCAGCCACTCTTCTTTTTGTATGTCTGTAAAATTTGCGTCTTTGATTTATCTAACAATAAACGCGGAACGCGAATAGCCAAAGACGAAATGCAGAAAGTTCAAAGTAAAAAGTTCGCGAAACGTGCTTAGGGCTTAGGACATGTAGGCACGCGTGAATTTGAGAAGACGTGCGAAGAATTACATACGACTTATTATTAGAAATAACTCTGAACCCGTCAACATTCTAACGCGTATGTCATTATCTTTTACAAGTCCGGAAAATACACGCACATTAGAAATAAACGCAAACCTACGACTCGTGAAATTGATTTAACGTGACGGATTACACTCGGATGTTGGATACTGGTCAGAGATAGTAGAAAGGAAAATGTTCCTGTAAATCAGACTTTCTCGAAAGACGACTGTCGATATTTATTATTAACTTTAATTACCATTCTTTTTATTTCAATGGAGTCAAAGAGCAACAATGATTTAATCGGTTTTAAATTTTACATTAATTAAAAAATTCAATATTGAAATATTTTATTTTTAATGTAACATTTTACCTATATGGGATGTTAAAAAAACCATTCAACATTTATATCCCAGTAAAAAGTTTTTCATGCATGAATATGTATAATTTTATATATATCTATAAACATTACATAAACACTTATAAATATTCATAAACATACAGATGAGATATATACATGAATGTTCATACATCCCTCTTTTTTTTTGTAAAATTACTTTTTAATGGAATAACAATAATAATAATAATAATGATATGAAAACATAAAAAATAATTAAAGAAATAATTTTCGCATTGTTCGTTAAAAAAAAAA
>NW_017259537.1:76717-77352 GCF_001594045.1 Atta colombica | reverse complement strand
AAATAGTGTGAAAATTATCTTTTTAATTATTTTAATTATTTTTATATTACAATATTATTATTATTTCTATTATATTAAAAAGTAATTTTAGAAAAAAAGAAGGATGTATGAACATGTATGGACATATTTCATATATAAGAAGTAGGAGCCGAATTTGCTGTAGTTTTCGAATTAAAAAAAGAAACATATAAGCCAATGTGCGGTGAAGTCGCGCTGCGCGAATTCGTAGCACGGCCTATCGCGCTTCATTCAACAGCGACGGCGGCGGCGTGCCGCCGAGAGTGCACTGGAGTTCTTAATGAATGTCTTTAAAAGTACTCGAAACTTAGCTCATATATACAGAGTGTCCCAAAAAGATCGGGACACCCTGCATGTATAAGCTTGAATATCTCGGAAAATATAAATTTTACAGAAAAGTGTTTCAGACAAAAAGTTGTAAGGTTTAAAAAAGATCTATTTACTGATCTTACTTAGTTTGACTTTGGGTTGCTTCGCCAAGATCAGGTCAAGGTCATATCGATTTTTTAAATGGAACATCATACTTTTGATTCTAGAATTTAATAGCTAGTGTTTAGAAGTGTGCGAATCAAGCATTTGCAAAGTCGAATCGAATTGAATCGAATTCGAAATCTTTA
>NW_017259537.1:74066-76617 GCF_001594045.1 Atta colombica | reverse complement strand
GAATCGAATTTTGACTCGAAAACGAATCGAATCAAATCAAATTTTTACATACTGATAGCTAAAAAAAATTCAAACTTAAAAAAAATTTATTTTAAATGTACAAGTATAAAAAATTAAAAAATTAATAATAAATTATAAATGTAATTAAACAATATTTAATAAAAACAATATTTTTTGATAATATCTGTATGTTGAAAATGAGTTGACAATAACGAGAAAGAGAGATCATGGAAGACAGCCAATTTCTCTCTCATTCTCTCTCTCATTATACCATTGAATGGAAAGAGATAGAAATGTTTCGTTTTCCATGGTCCCTTTTTCTTACTTTTATCGACCATTTTGACACGAATCACGCAGTCCATTCTCTATGTCTTTGGTGTATATCGAAACACGGCCAGATTACGCAGTTATATCAGAAAGATGAAAATATCTAATAGAATCCAATGACAACTGACGCGATGAATAAGCGCATGCGCGAAGATTGATATGCGCTAATACAAGATTGATGATAGGAGATACACGGAAGAGACAAGAGGCAAATTATTCAAAATCGAACCACTGATGATTCGAAATTTCGAACTTATCGATTTTGAATCTTTCAGATCCGAAAAGAAATCGAATTAAATCTACTGTGATTCGATTCGAATTCGAACTAATTCACATACCTTTACTAGTATTAAGAGGTTTTCAAAACATTACAATAAAGTTATTTTTCATAAAGTACTTTTCGAGTTATAAAGCTTGAATTGATTTTAACAAGTTGATTTTAACAAATTATTGCATAATGCTGGCGGTACTGTAACTTCGAGCCTTATAACTCGAAAAGTACTTTATGAAAAATAACTTTATTGTAATGTTTTGAAAAGCTTTTAACATCAGCTATTAGATTCTAAAATCAAAAGTATGGTATTTCGTTAAAAAAAAAATTGATGTGACCTTGGTGACGCCACTCCAAGTTCAAACTGATAAGATCAATAAATAGATTTTTTTAAACTCTACAACTTTTGTTCTAAAACATTTTTTTGTAAAACTTATATTTTCGGAGATATTCAAGTGTTCCGACTTTTTTGGGACATTCTGTATATAAGATGTCTCACATAACTGTGATTTTTCTGGCACTTCCGATGATCTGACAAAAATTAGTTTGGATAAAAGGTAATCAGTTTTCAATCGGCTACAAATGCAATATTAAAAATTTGCAAAGTCTCTTTTTTAAGAAAAAACTCAAAATCATCCTATTTTTTTAAATGGCACTACATATTTTTTATTATAACTGGTGTCAAGACGAGTTCAATGACCTGCTATGACCTTGAGATGACTTTATAGTTAGACGTGAAAAACAAACGTAGCCATTTCAGAATGCGTGATATTTCCGAATGTAGTTCACACGTGTATGTACATAGAAAAAATATCAACATAACTTGTAGTATAGCGTAGCTTGAACGCTTCAGTTCTTATCTATGTTCAGTTTTAGTATTGCTGTAGATCAAATCATAGTTCAGTCTGTTTGTCGAAAATGTATTCCTATAATGAGAAAGTTGATATGCTGTTAATATTCGGTGAATATAAAAGGAATGCACATGAAGCTACAACTCTGTATGTCACAAGATACCCAGAGACATCACCTGTGTGCAACAATGTTTTATAATATTGAAAAGAATTTAAGAAATTATGGAGAATTTGAAAAGAAGAAAAGGAACAAATCGCATTTAAGTACTGCAGACAACTCTTATGGTCTTAGAAGAAAATCCGCACATTTCTATTCGTGCAGTTGCTACTGAAACTGGTTTATCTAAGAGTTCTATAGATGGTTCATAAGATGGTAAAATAGAATCGTTATCATTCTTACAAAACCAAAGTACAACATTTACGTATAACTGATTCACTACGTTGTCTAAATTTTATAATATGGCTAGTTGTCACATATGAAAGTAATCCTGAAATATATAAATTATAGAATATCCTATGGACAGATGAATGTAAATTCTCAAATAATGATGTAATTAACTGTCATAATCATCATTTTTGATCGGGAAGGATAATAATCCCCATTGATTCCAAGAATAATTTTCAACAAAAAATTATAGTGAATGTTTGGTATGGTCTAGTATACGGTCATCTGATTTTACTTTTATGAACAGAATTTGATAGCCCAAGCTTCCTTAAATTTTCTTTGTTCTCAACTTCCAATTGTTGCATTGCATTACATTGTTGCAAGTGTTGAAAATGATGTTGTGCAACATTTATTTATTTCAACAAGATGATTGTCCATTTCATAACACTCGGATTGTTGTTCAATATCTATTAGGTGTATAACTTTGCTTCCGCCGTTTTCCTATAGATGGCTTTAGCAGTAAGTGGTGGTCGAAATAAATAGATCATAGACGTCATACAATAAACTTGGGCATCTGTCAACATAACCCCATAGAAATATTAGTCGATTTGTGTCTGCATCATAAAGTTATTCTCGATTGAAAATGTCAGTTTACGAGCCAAATTCTCGTCATTTGCGGGAGATTTTAATTTTTTGCTTCAATATGAAGAAATCTGC
>NW_017259537.1:71675-73371 GCF_001594045.1 Atta colombica | reverse complement strand
GCCCGAAAGATGGGAGAAAGTAGTGGCCAGCGATGGACAATACTTTGAATCATAAATGTATAACCAGTTTTTTACAATAAAGCCTCGAATTTCGGAAAAAAACGGTGGAAGCAAAGTTGTACTAATAAATTCAAAATACGGAGAACATTGGTTGGGCCAATTTCTTACGGACCAATTCCTTGGCTACCTCGGTCTCCCGATTTGTCATCAGATTTTTTTCTATCATTTGCAATCAATAGTCTACGCGGTATCAATTCAAAATATAGAATATTTAAAGCAATGAATTCGTGCAGCATGCGAAGAAATTCACCGTGATAGAATTATAGGAACAACTAATAGAAATTTATTACATAGAGCAGAATTGTGCCTACTAAGAAAATGGACTATATTCGGGCATTTATTGTAATTACATAATTTCTTTCATTAAATTTGTTATAATTTTTTGTTCTACTTTTTTATTATGCTACTATTTTTGTTTATAATTTGTTGTTTTATATATAGTTTCATTTAAAAAACAAGAATCCACGTCTATGAAAAAGTAACAGATACAAAAATCTTTTTCTTCTGTAGAATAGTCCATATAAAAAATTTAATACAAATAAAATAATTTTTCACGAAAACGTTTCCGTTCGTTAATCCCACAACTGTAAGGTCATCTCAAGATCATAGTACAGCAAAAATTGAAATTGAAATTGAACTCGTCTTGACACCAGTTACAATATTATGAAGTAAAAAATATGTAATGCCATTTAAAAAAATTAGGGTGACTTTTTTCCTAAAAAAGACTATTTTGCAAATTTTTAATATTGCAATTTGTAGCCGAAAACTGATTAACTTTAATCCAAATTAATTTTTGTTAGATCATCGGAAGTGCCGGAAAAATCGTGATCGCAATTATACCTTGTATTAATCTTCTTAAATTTTTTGCAACAAGTAGCTCGAATACACAGAGCAGCTACGCTAAATTTTTTTTTACATCTACATGAATTGAACGCGAAGTGTTTCAAATATATCGCGCATAGTACATATATAGCACCGATATTTTAAAGCGAAAATCGTGTGAAAATAGTTTAACCTAGATTCGTGAACTCGAATATAGAAAGAAGCTCAAGACTAAGCTACAACGATGAGAGCAATCTCGATTCTCTTCGCATTCCAGTAAAGTTATTGGTAGTTTCCTGTAAAGTTCTAGAGTCCACAAAATATCGCAATCAAACCCTATGCTATAATGTTGTATGAGCTTACGTCATGCGTGTTCGCCTTTCTCCTTTTTCGTTGTCTCCTTTTTTTCCTTTCTTCCTCGGCCTCGAGAAAGACGGAGAAATCAAGTAGACGTTATCGTGAAATAAACAAAAAGAAGGGACGGTTTGTGTGATATAACGAAGCCGGTACTCTTTCAGTGCTATGTACGCGTACCGTATATTCTCGACCGTATCATAGGTCATCCACTCTTCGTTCGCGTCCGTTCGTGTGGCCGCCCGCCGGTAGGGACAGTTTTATGTATAGAGAGATTTGAGGAATCCTGACGATAAAGAGGCGTCACACAGCGAATTCATTCATGATCCCTTCGTGCGTTCGAGCCTTCAGTTTTCCGCACGGTAGCAGACAAAGGAACCATGAAAGAATGAGAGAGAGAAAGTGAGAGGTAGGAAAGGGGAGGGAGAGAGAGAGAGGGGAGGGGGAGGGGGAGGGGAGA
>NW_017259537.1:70225-71578 GCF_001594045.1 Atta colombica | reverse complement strand
GCGTAAGGGAGAGAGAGAGAGAGAGAGAGAGAGAGAGAGAGAGAGAGAGAGAGAGAGAGAGAGAGAGACTACAATCGCGAACTGCAGATCCTAATTAACGTAATATGCTGTTCGAATTTTTATTATGAACAAATCTCTCGAGCGAAAAGGAGTGAAAATGGAGGGCGAGAGGAAGATACAAATATCGAATCTTCTTTACACCCTCTTTCTATTATTTTTTGCTCAATCTGCGGTTCAGCCTCCTCTTCGTCGTATTCTTCGTTGCTCGCGGCTGCTTTTTGCCGTCCAGTCGATCGTAATCGGCACACTATATTTCCCAAAATTAATCGTGATAAAATTAATAGGGCGAGATAGCAAAGAGGGATGCGCACGCATGCATACGCGACGATTGCGAAAAGAGAGCGAAGAAGAGAAAGCATTTTTTTTCTACTCTTCCTTGCATACTTCGTTCAATAAATGGGTTTTATTTGACGCGGCACGATTGATCACGTTTCAGATTATCGTTTCCCTCCGGTCACTCGTCCTTCTCGGCTTACACCATGATCTATCTTGCGGTAAGTAGTCTTTACATTATGTAAGAGAATGTTGCATTGATTTATAATTTGTGCGAGCTAGATTATAATCATCCAACGAATCTAATACGAGTGTATCGGTCTGCGAATGATTTCTAGAATTTTCAGCCGCAAACATCAATTTACATAATTTAATACGTAAAGGATCAATTACGCTAAATTCTATTAAAGGTTCTCTACATAAACGATCGTAGAATCTTAAGTTGTAGGAAATTGATTAGTTCTAATCGAATATTCTCCTTATATTATATTTGATTACAATTGGTTGATTTCCTATGACTTAAGATGACCATCTACAACTTCTATGTAGAGGACCCTTTACGATTTGATCTATATGCTTCTGACAAAGCTAAATCAATACGATAATTATATCTGTTATTATAAAAGTAATTAAGATTTTGAATATTAAATTAAATTTGAATTAATTGTGAATTATTTTGTATTATTTAATTTTATATATGTATATATGTATATATGATATGTATATATGATATTGTAATAAATTTAAAAAAATGCGACTTATCTAATTATAGAATTATAAAATTGATTAAATTGCGTTTGGGTTCTCTTTTTGCACTCTAAAATTTTCTATTTACCTATTCAATTTTATATATATATATATATTTTATGGTTTTATTTTAATGAAAAAAGTTTCATTGATAAATTCAATCAAAATTTTATCTACTGTAAGATTAAGTTTTTATTGTTTTTAATTTATAAAATTAATAATGCTTGTCTCTTTCTCTCTCTCTCTCACACACATACACACACACACACACAC
>NW_017259537.1:69760-70125 GCF_001594045.1 Atta colombica | reverse complement strand
ACACACACACACACACACACACACACACACACACACACACACACACACACACACACACACACACACACACACACACATGTAAACAAATTTGGGGTTATTTAGATGTATCTGCAATTAAGAATGAAATGGGAGGGCAGTAAGCTGCTTAGACACTTCCTTCAACTTCTATGTTTGCTCATGGCTTGGTTTACCGCGATGACACGAATTTCCAATTATAAACATCATTGGAGTGACGTACTCGCTGGATCTACTCTAGGCATTGTCAGCGCTTTAGTAGTGGTAAGCCGATCAACATAAAAAATGAATAGATATTAGTACAAATAAGAATTCTGAAATATATGATTTTATAATATTACTTTTACATC
>NW_017259537.1:55008-69660 GCF_001594045.1 Atta colombica | reverse complement strand
ATTGTATAATTTAAATTATTATATTAAAGAATATTAAGAAATTTAGTAATAAATAAATACAAACATTTGGTCAAGAATTCTTTTGAGAATTAAAATAATTTTTATTTCTATCAAAATATTGGATGTTATACTTTTTTATAATATAATCAGATTACATTTATAATGTAATCAATTAAATATTACATTTATAATGTAATCAATTAAAATGTTGAAATTAGATCGATATATAAACTTATTTTTAACAAGATAAAAGATAGAATTAAGATCTTTATGATATTTCTCTAGGCAAATTGTGTAGCAGATCTTTTCAAAGAGAAAAAAGAAAAATGCTCCTCCATAGAGAAACATCGAACTACCGATTATGAAGCGGAGGCTGGTATAACCGGCATACAGGTGAATAATGGCACTGGTAATCGCAATTGTTGACCTAACGAGCTCGCTCTTCGCTTGCTGACTGCAACAAGACCATAACTATCTTCTAGTTGTCCTCGGGAAACTAAAAAGATTCGTGGATTTCTCATGAAGCATCAGATGAGATTAGATGTCTCCCTCCGGACATGTCTACAGCATAGCCTTCTTCAGCCGAATGCTTTTAGCGCTTGACGAGTTCTAAAATCTTCAAGAAATACTTTTTTAATTTCAACATAGTAAATTATCTTACTATTTTGATTATTTTTCAACTACTGCATCTTGGTTCTATTTTTTTTCTCATTATTATACAAGTTATTTGAGCTTCGTCGGTGCTGTACACTATACAGATCATGAGAAAGAAAAGAAGAAAGAAATAGAGTGCAATGTAATTAAAGCTTGCGAATATTTTTTGTCTTTCGTTGAGCTTTGTGTGATCTATTATGCGAATGTGTGTGATGTGAAACGTACTTTCGTTGCAGCGAGGAGCGATTTTTCGATCTTTTAGTTTGTTATGTTTTTATCTTTTAGTAGCGCTCGAATAGATGTATGTTTCTAGAAGCTTATGTTATGTGATGTCTTTTGTGATTGATTAGCGAAAGAAAAATGTTTCACAAAAAATCAATTTTTATTGAATGAAAATGAAGAGGAATACGTTATTTTTATAGCTACAAGTATTTACAGCGTTTAGATAATAACAAGATGTATTTATTTTGTTTATTGCGAAATATTTATTTTTAATTGACAGATTGGTGCTTTTAATCTTTTATGCTTAGAATAATATAAATTGATCATCCTTTACATGAGTATTCTATTTTGAAACTAAATGGAAACTCGGTGATCTGAAGTACAATTTTGTATTATATATTAACATATATTTATATGTTTTACATATAATTATATATTTTTATTACAACTTGTATTATTCTTGACTTTCTTACCTTAATAGTTCGCTTATTGCGATAAATATGTTTAATATATTTAATAGAGTTTCGAATATACATCGAGGATATGATCATTTCTTAAAATCATCATGTCCTCATTTTCATCATATTTGACATACATGGCTTTTCTGCAGAGCAGATAGATCGTATGGTAGAATCGCAGCTTTAGGTGCATTCGGATTGTAAAAAGAGATTCGGAAAGAGACGTCAATAATATTTAAGATATCGATCTCGATTCTATAAACGTATTACGATTAATGCGAATTATCTTGTATGATAATTAATATGAATTATTTAGTGTAAAAGTATCACAGTTTTTACTCATGACTTTATAATGTTGCAAAATTATTGAATATATCTTAAAAATTTATTTTGCAAATTATAGATAAATTAAAGTCCATTGAAATAATTTTTTTTATTTATGTGATACAATGAATGCTTAAACTTTGACGTCAAGGAAACTGATTATAATTTCTCGAAATTTATGTTATTTTTTCTCTTTTTAACATATTTAAAGTAGTTTAACAAAATAGCTATTAAAATATGGTAAATGAAATATTGGTTGTTTTAAATAACAATATTATATTATATAATGATTTATATTAAATAAAATTAAGTAATAATATTATATCCATAGAACTTATAGTAATAGAAGGCATCTGAAAATTTCGATTGGTAGAGGATGGTTATGCGCATAAAGAAGAACGGTCACTAAGCAGGATAGAAAGATATTTCTATCATTTAGATGTTGCTTACAACTCCACATTCGTATTCCATTTACTATAAGTTTTATATACATAATTATAACATATTGTAATATTATAATATTATTTTTTCATGGAAAAGTAAATAACGAATTAATTTTTTTAAAATTTAATATTTAATTACTTTTGCGATAATTATAAAATAGAGATAAAGAAGAGGAGAGATGGACATAAGACATTCAAAATTATTCCCTGATTCGAACAATTAGGAATCCAATTGTCATAACCTACGTGAAATAAATTTGTATTAATTTGTTTTATTTTATTTGTGCGAAAAAGAAACATTTACATTCAACTTCGGTCAATTTATTGCTAGATTATTTTTAAAATAGATACATTTATAATTAATAGAAAGTAGGTTTTTTAATATTTAAGAATCATTGCCATAGATCAACTTTCTATATAACTTTTTACGGCATTAATTGATGCATGAATATTTTGAAGATGTAATTATAATCTTAAAATATATTTAATTAAAGTAGTCGAATACATATGGTATAGTGCTTTAAAGTTGTAATTGAATATATACGATCCGTCGTATCCGTAATTTATTTAATTGAATGCATTCAATAATAATGGCACAAAGAATCATGATAGGATAAGTGGCATATATTAATATTAAATAAAATTTATTTACTTTATGAAAAATTGTATGTGTATCTATACATCACGTTATGTACATAAATTTTGTATACAAATACACACACACACACACACACACACACACACACACATACACACACACACACACATACATATACAAAATTATATAAGAAATAAATTGATGTCTTTTTAAGCCAAAATAAAATGTTGATGTGAAAAATAATTTATTCAGGCCATAAGGGAAAGGGGGATGAAGAGGGTAAGATAACGAATTGTTAATTTTTTAAAGATAATAATAAATGAAAAGCAGATGCTTAAAGGCTTTAGCTAATATAATAATACACAATCTCTTATAATTTGAATTCCAATTACAAAAATAGATATATTAAGAAATGTGTTTTGGATGCATTCACTTGTAATTTTGCAGTATTTATATACAAGGAATGACATAATTAATATACAAGAAATGATATAAAATATTTTCATTTTTTAAATAAAATTGCACATTGTATAATTAAAAGCGAATATAATAATATATTAATATTTTTTTATTTTTCGCATTACAATGGTTCTAATTAAATAAAAATATACGGTAACTATGGGTAAGATGACGCTCTCATGGAGGCAGATTGTAGGTTACGTACTCACGCGTGAAGTTTTCTCAACTCAAATAATAAATTATTATTGATTATTCATTGACATTGATTACTTATAAATAAATATTATCATATATAATTCATTAAGCTTATCATGTTTTAAATATTATTATAAATATCTAAGAAAAATTGTGTGTTATATACATGTATATTTAATATGCAGAGTCCTTATGAAACTTTAATATTAGTATTGATCAATTAATCACATATTTTGATATGTGATATTAATCACATATTAAAATCTGTATGTATTAAAATCTATTAATATCTCTGTGTGATATTAAGATATTGGATTTCATGTGATATAATTGTGATATCCAAATTTAGTTCTAATGTTCTTTAATCATTTTATTTTAAATTTTATTTTATTTTTTACTATACAGTAGTAAATAGATATATTTTACTAATAAGTTCATTACGTAATTATTACGGTACATATAATACATAAATATAATTATGTTAATGTTAACGTTTCAATAATTTTATTTTCATAAATTATATAAAGGTTTAATTTTGTTTGTATTTTTTTTTTAAACTTCTTATGATATATTAAAACAATATAAAACAATATATCATAATAAATCTTTTTTTCTCATAAAAAGTATATTTTTAGCTTAAATTGATTTTTCGTCTTATCTATTAAATATATTATTAAAAGTCATTTTACTCACATATGGTGGCAAGATGACGAAATTAATGTCCTTAAAAAAATTAAATTTTAAAGAATTGTAATTTATTTAACAACTTAATAATTTTTACAAATGATAATTAAAACTGTAGTGAACTTGAAAAAAAATATAAATCAGTCTCTTTATACCTCATCAGAAATTAGGAAAAATCGACAAATCTTAAGGTCGTCATCTCCTTTTTTTTACGTTTCCAAACTTCCCTTTCAATACAATAATAAAATAGTAATGATGTTAATCAAACGTATCTTTCTTGTTTGACTCTACTTTTTTTATATTCAATGATAAATTTTACAAACAAATCTTCGAAGGCTCGCTGTTATCTCAAAATATTTTTGATATAACTCTTCAGGACTTAGAATCAGCTGCTTTTAATAAACATTGACAATTGAATTCTCTTTTTAAACGATATTACTCTTACAATTAACAAAACACACAGTCAGTGACCTCTGCTATGTATTAACAATTATCTATCCACGGCTAAAGTTTAGGTGATGAAAAATTGAATTTTTCAAATGTGACATTATTAAAATTCAATAATTCTATCATGTATGACTGGTACCAAAAGTTTACGTCTTTAGAACATTATTTAAATTATTTCTCACTTATGTCAGAAGATTGGAGTCATAGCGAATTTAATTAATAAATCCTATTTCTTTTGTGTTCCCTCCTTCCATGATAAAAATTTTGATAAAATCATTAGAATATTACTTTACTATTAAATAATGAGTATCCATTGCAGTTGATTTTTTCATCCTCAAAAAAAATTACATAAAAAATTTAACTTATGGAACAATCGTATTCTCAGTAATGAAAACAATTCTAAAATAAAAAGCAAAAAAATATTCTTTACAGTATTTTACATTTCCGATATTTCAGAGAGAATCAAAAACTTTTTAAGGAATAACAGAATAGTTAACATGACTTATAAAGGTGTTAACAAATTGAGTAGTTTCACTAAAGTTCACAAAGATAAGCTCCTATTAATGTTGCATCAATGTAGTATATAAAATAAAGTGTGAGAAATGCAACATAAGTCAAACGAGCAAAACTAAAAGCGAGTAAATACGAAAACCACATTAACTGAAAATTAATATCATGCTCAAATTATCATTCAGTTAGAATATTTGCACGATTTTTATTGGAATAACATTAAAATGTACAGATGAAGAAAAAATTTTGAACAAAAGACTTATCATAGAAATAATTTTTATTCGGAAACAAACAAATAGTTTAAATTTACAGAGTGATACCGATCTATTAGATACGACCTATGACAATTTATTTATCAGCAAATAATGTTTTTCTCTCTTCAATGTTTCTTTCTATCTATATTTTTCTTTCCGCACATTAGTTTGACTTGCGACGATTATTTGGTTCAGATGATTTGTAATTCGTTCGTATAGTTAACATCTTATATTTGTGAGCTTTAAAGAAGATCATGTAAGTTTTAAAATTTTATTGTTTATTTATTTATTTATATATTAATTTTTTAAAATTAATTATTATATAGTATATCAGGAAATAATTAATTTCATTAGAACGAAACATTTGATTAACATCATTACTATTATATTATTGATATACTGAAAAGGATCCAAAACTTGTTTCGAAACGTATAGCCAAGATCTCAAGTGATTTGAATAAATTATTATTTTCGACATCATCTTACTTAATTAAAAAATCAATTTATTTATTTATTTTTTATTTATCGCAACTGACAATGAGTTATGATTCTTTATTATTTTATTATTAGGGGTACAACTTTGCTTCCGCCGTTTTTTTCCGAAATTCGAGGATTTATTGTAAAAAACTGGTTATACATTTATGATTCAAAGTATAGTCCATCGCTGGCCACTACTTTCTCCCATCTTTCGGATAGCGTACGAATCCCGCGTCGAAAAACCTGGTCATCTTTTGAGGCTATCCACGAATCGATCCAATTTTTTACTTCTTCATAAGATCGGAAGTGCTGGTCAGCCAGGCCATTGATCGAAACAAGTGATAGTCAGAGAGAGCAACGTCTGGAGAATACGGCGGGTGGGGTAGGACTTCCCATTTCAACGTTTTCAGTATGTCTTGACCACTTTCGCAACATGGGGTCGAGCATTGTCACGCTGCAAAATCACTTTATCGTGTCTCTCGTTGTAATGCGGCCGTTTGTCTTTCAGCTCAAACATATCAATTGCGTTCGATATCGATCGCCTGTGATTGTTTCAGTCGGTTTTAACAGTTCATAATACTCTACGCTGGTCCCACCAAATACAGAGCATGACCTTGGAGCCGTGAACATTCGGTTTGGCCGTCGAAGCATGGCCGGGAACTCCCCATGATTTTCTGGGATTATCGTAATGAACCCATTTTTCGTCCCCAGTCACAATGCGATGCAGAAATCCCTTCCGTCTTTGCCTTTCAAGCAGCTGTTCACAAGCAAACAAACGCCGTTCAACATTTCTCGACTTCAATTCGTACAGCACCCAATTTCCTTGCTTCTGAATCATTCCCATGGCTTTGAGGCTTTTGAAATGGCTTGTCGAGTCACTCCTAATGATCGTGCCAATTCTTTTTGATTTGACGAGTCTTGCTCAAGTGCTCCAATTCTGCATCTTCGAAAACCTTCTCTCTTCCACCGCTATGCCGGTCTTCAACGTCAAAATCACCGTTTTTGAAGCGTTGAAATCACTCACGATACGTTCTTTCACTAATAGCGGCCTCACCATAAGTATTTGAGAGCATTCGATGAGCCTCAGCCAGATTTCTTCATATTGAAGCAAAAAATTAAAACCTCCTGCAAATGACGAGAATTTGGCTCGTAAACTGACATTTTCAATCGAGAATAACTTTATGATGCAGACACAAATCGACTAATGTTTCTATGGGGTTATGTTGACAGATGCCCAAATTTATTGTATCATGTCTATGATTTATTTATTTCGATCACCACTACCGCTAAAGCCATCTATAGGAAAACGGCGGAAGCAAAGTTGTACACCTAATATATTTTAAATGCTCTATATATATATATATATATATGTATATGTATATATATATACACACACACACACACAATAGTGTCGATACTTTAATTATTGCTATTTCGGTTTGAATAGAGTTTCGGTTTTGCTCAAGCAAAAGTCTCAGTAACGATATTTTAATTATTCAATTGAATCGAAGATTGTTACAACTATTTAATACTATTATAATATTTATACCATAGATATCTCTTCTATTTTTTGGATGACATTATGTTTAAATAACGTTAATAAGCGCATATATTCAATTACAATCATTGTCAGAATATCTCAGAATTCTTGATTTTATTTTTAATTCTTGTGGATCAGGATTCTTGTATTAAAATGTTAAGAAAAATATTTTTTGAATACTTTTTATTGGTGTAGTAACTTTTTAATATTAAACATCATATCAATTAAATTTGGGATTAAAATTGTGAAACATTAGAAACTTCACTTGTTTACTTAAGTAGATATTAATGTTTTAAAAGTTTAACTCATAAATTATATTAATGCCATGCATTAATATAATTTATGAGTAGAGGCGTGCAATACGTCATAACTTCAGGCTCAAGCTCGACTGAAAAATTAGAAGTTCGAACTCTGTCAAACTCGAGCTTCTGTCTAGTCTGAAACTCGATACGGCTTAAGATATTTTTGAATCGAAACAGTTAATATTTTTTGAAATCAATATCATTATAAAAACAACAACATTATATGAACAGAGATAGAGAGAATAAGATGTGTTCAAAAAAATCTTATTACTGTTATTAATGCTATTGACGCGTGTTACAGTACGTGCTATATAAAAAACCTCTGATTACAGAATTTTTAATTAATTGTTTGATTAAAAATATTATAAAGAAAATAATAATTATAAATAAAAAGAGTATTCATTATATATAACAATAAAATAATAATTTACTAAAATAATAATCTTTCCGAGACCTCTTAAAAAAAAAAAGTATAATTTGATTCATTTTGAGTCAATCATTTTGGAAAGATTTTGTTATCGAGATTTATTGTGTCTACTTGGTACAAGTAATTCAAAAAATTCAATGTGACCTCGTTCTGATCTTGGTAACGCCACTCGATCATGTGAAATGGATATGATCAGTAAATAAATCTTTTTAAACCCTACAACTTTTATCTAAAACATTTTTCCATATCTTTTATAATTTTTGAGATATTTCGATGTCAAAGTTAAAATAGGATACTAGTAATGCATTTAGAGAAAGAAATTTTAACGCAGAGTGTGTGTTTGTGTATGTAAGTTACATATTTATATGATGTCCTATTATGCGAAAAAAGAGTATTACAAAAAGGCTTTTTTCCGAAGATAAAAATAAGGTTTTTCCGTAACATCCTTCTTTTGATTTTAAGTAATATTGACTGTGTACTATCTCGAGTCTAAACGGGTCGAATCGAGTATCGAGCCTCTCGAGTCTAATAAGCTCGATGAGCTGAACTCAGGCTTTTTTCTTCCCCACTTCTTTGATTTTATTTGTCCCCATTCTTCCTAGTAAATATCAAATCTGAGAAATATAGAATTATTAAGCTTGAGCCCGAGTTGAAGATGTTTTGCAGATCTCTATTTATAAGTTACTTATAAAATATTAATATACTACTTAAAGTAAATATATATACTTAAAGTAAATAAATAAAGTTTTTAAAGTAGATAAGTAATGTTTCACAATTTTAATTCCAAATTTAATTGTTATGATGTTTCAAATTTAATATTAAAAAGTTACTATATCAATAAAAAATATATTCAATATTTTTCTTAAAAGCAAGTTAATTCGAGATAACTAAAGAATTGAACAAATTAAAGTTGAGATTTCTTGGATATTCTGTTTAAAATATTTTAATATTAAATTTCAGTTTAGCACAACAGATTATTAATTTATATAAACATTTTTTATAGTACGATCCCGTTCTAATTTTCTAATTTTTAATATTTATATATTATTTCATAATGTAATTAAACATGTTATCTGCATATCATTATCGAATCGATCTAATTCGTAACAGATGTTAATAACATAACTTAGAGTTAATGAGAAAGATCAATGCGTATTTTAAAGCCAAATGTGGTGAATTCATTATTGCCAAGGCAGTTTCGGAGACCGATCGAAAATGTTTAAATAAGTTGGACGCCGGCAGTTTCGCATCTTCTATAATATTTTTCATGAATACATGTTTTTATTTGACACTTATTTCTTCTTTTTAAAATTTAGGTCTTTTCTATTAACGCTTTTATTATTTACTCAAAATAATAAAATCCTAAACTTTTTTCATTCTAAATATCGAAAGTAACTAATTTTTGCTTCCGCCGTTTTCCTATAGATGGCTTTAGCGGTAAGTGGTGGTCGAAATAAATAGATCATAAGACGTCATACAATAAACTTGGGCATCTGTCAACATAACCCCATAGAAACATTAGTCGATCGATTTGTGTCTGCATAAAGTTATTCTCGATTGAAAATGTCAGTTTACGAGTCAAATTCTCGTCATTTGCGAGAGGTTTTAATTTTTTGCTTCAATATGAAGAAATCTGCGGCTGAGGCTCATCGAATGCTCTCAAATACTTATGGTGAGGCCGCTATTAGTGAAAGAACGTGTCGTGAGTGGTTTCAACGCTTCAAGAACAGTGATTTTGACGTCGAAGATCGGCATAGCGATGGAAGAGAGAAGGTTTTCGAAGATGCAGAATTGGAGGCATTACTTGAGCAAGACTCGTGTCAAAATCAAGAAGAATTAGCACGATCATTGGGAGTGACTCAACAAGCCATTTCAAAACGCCTCAAATCCATGGGAATGATTCAGAAGCAAGAAAATTGGGTGCCGTACGAATTGAAGCCGAGAGATGTTGAACGGTGTTTGTTTGCTTGTGAACAGCTGTTTGAAAGGCAAAGACGGAAGAGATTTCTGCATCGCATTGTGACTGAGGACGAAAAATGAGTTCATTACGATAATCCCAGAAAAACTCCCATGGGGAGTTCCCGGCCATGCTTCGGCGACCAAACCAAATATTCACGGCTCCAAGGTCATGCTCTGTATTTGGTGGGACCAGCTCGGCGTAGTGTATTATGAACTGTTAAAACCGACTGAAACAATCACAGGCGATCGGTATCGAACGCAATTGATATGTTTGAGCTGAAAGACAAACGGCCGCATTACAACGAGAGACACGTTAAAGTGATTTTGCAGCGTGACAATGCTCGACCCCATGTTGCGAAAGTGGTCAAGACATACTGAAAACGTTGAAATGGGAAGTCCTACCCCACCCGCCGTATTCTCCAGACGTTGCTCTCTCTGACTATCACTTGTTTCGATCAATGGCCTGGCTGACCAGCACTTCCGATCTTATGAAGAAGTAAAAAATTGGATCGATTCGTGGATAGCCTCAAAAGATGACCAGGTTTTTCGACGCGGGATTCGTACGCTATCCGAAAGATGGGAGAAAGTAGTAGCCAGCGATGGACAATACTTTGAATCATAAATGTATAACCAATTTTTTACAATAAATCCTCGAATTTCGGAAAGAAACGGCGGAAGCAAAGTTGTACACCTAATACTAAAGTTTATTTAAAATAAAAATTCTTAAATGAAAAGCAGGAATTTTATGTAACATCTTGATTTGTAATGCAAAATTTAAAAGTCACGCGCACACATAAGAATTTGCAGAGGTAAGATAAAATTGATAAGTATAATAAAAGAAAGTTGATCAATACATAAATAACGAAAAGACCAACCATATAATTGCAAAATATTAAATATTAATGCTACTACAGAACAAATATACTTAAGAACAAATATTCTTTTATTTTGTATAATTTTATTGTTAATCATTAAAATATTATAAATTATTTTTTGAATAGACAATCAAATATTAGAATTGTATATAACATTATCATTTGACAAATTGCTTTAATTCTTACGTATTTCTATTTATGTATTGGTCTTTTGAATTATCTCCAACTTTTTATAATAGAGTATATGTTAGCCTAATATTCAACCTGGAGAATCCATACATATGTGAGATCTACAGTTTAACGCCAAATCCGAACGGTGCTGGTAATCAAAGATCTCATAATCTCCAGGTGATACCATTTTTTTGTATTAACAAGAAAAAAGGTACAGAATATGCGCCATATGACATTCGCCTTACACATTAATAAAGTTAGAACGTAATATATGGATAATACATGGAGAACATATATCTTGGGATAATAAAGTCACAATAAAAATTATTCTTTAGTATGATGTTCTTTGTAATCAGAAGAAAGAGTTGATTTAAATACAAAGATATTTTTTTAAAAATTTCCAATAATTTGAGTGCGCGATTCTAAAAGCATTTCAATCGGTACCGAAAGAGATAGATACTTATTTAGTGATTTTCATCACTAGAGTTTTATATTGTGAAGAGAATCTCTCGAGCTTTGCTGAAAAATATGGTTTGCACATTCTAAAATCTTATAAGTAGGTCTGGTGAACCTATACTGAATCGAAATAAACACGTTCGAAGCGACGAATGATCACACCTCAGTCTATGGATGAATTATGCATGAAGCGCTGAATCGATATATCATTTTATCTTTCTTTATCATTTGGTGAACAAAGACAAATGATGATCAATGTGCTTTATGCATAACTCGGAACGCACTCTATTTATTATCATAACCGTGCATCTATTGAATTTATGAAACCAAGTGTATCTTGATTTAGAGAAGTAACTCTGGAAATAGAAACTTCTCTTCGAAGCTGCGGTATTGATATTCAATTCCAAGTTTTTGAAAAGTTTCATCTTCCAGCCATTTTCGGCTTCTTAAACACGAAAAATCGCGTATGTGGGATTGAATCCGGATTTGCATATAGATCGCGAGTCAATCGCACCGAATGGCAAGCTACTCGACTTTGATAGTGTTATATAAAATTCTAATATTTGATTGTCTCTTAAAATTAATTTGTAATATTTTAATGCACAGCGTAGCGTGACTGCTCTCTGTACCAAAGATTCAGGGTTCAAATCCACTCACTACTTAACATTTTATCCACTCACTACTTAAAATTTTTTTTATTTGATTGCCATCTCTCGGAAGACCTTCGAAAGTATCTTTGCCATCGCCATTCGGATTTGGTGTTAAAAATTGTAGATCCCATATATCAATGGATATATGTATTTGCCAACATGCACGCAAGCATGACGTTTTAATACAAAACTCCTTCCTCCTAAAGACCATGGAGAATGGAAAAAGTTAGAAGAAATCGATATCCAGCAGTGGATAAAATCAGAGGTTGCATCACATGCTCCAACATGCTCCTACTTCCTCCAACTGTAGCTCCTACTCACTCAAACGCGCTCATTAGAGTGAGTAGGAGCTGTGGTAGGAACATGTTGAAGCATGTTGGAGTATGCGACGCGAACAAATCTCATGTTGATGTACAATAGATGTTGAAGAATAGAATAGATGAGATTAGAGAAAGAAATTGGATTATGTGAACACAGAGATTATAGTTAGGGATGAGACAGCAGGTGCTGTCTCATTGTAGCTGCAAGTTGAAAGGTAGGATAGAAAAATTGAAAGAATGCACCGAATTGTTCTCTTTAAGCTTCATTCAGCTTTAAGTCGAATATCAATTTGCTCTACCTGAGATGGAAAAAATTTGTAATTGAGAAATGACATTAGACTTTAAGTAAGTCAAGAAGAAAGATAAAAATTTTTTTTTTAATGCATGCATAAATATATAAAATATACATACAATTACATTATGTTATTATTTAGAATTATTAAATTTAGAGTTATTAAATTTAGAGTTATTAAATTTTCATTAGTTTTATGTGATTTATAACAACGAATATAATTAATTTTAATAATAGATTCTTAATATATATATATATAGCTATATTAGGTGTAATAAAAAGAAATCCATTATTTTTCCATTCAATTTCATGCAAAAATAATTTCTTTTTCCCATACCAATATATACTGCTCAACAAAATTAAAGGATCATTTCAGTAAATTTTTTCCCATTTTTAAACTGTAATTACTCAGCAAATAATTAATGTAAGTTAAAAGATTAAAAAAGATTTTACAGAACAAATTCTCTACTATAAAGTGTTTTTGTTCAATTTTTACTTACAATCAGTGGCGGATTTACACATTTTTGTACTCTATGCCCTGTACTTCTTAGCGTTCCTTTTAAATAAATAAACAATAAAAAAAAAGTTGATTACCATCGAAAAGTATTACTTTTCCATCTAAAACATCAAGATTTTTTTTGTACGTTAAAGCATTACTTCAAGATGCCACATTGGCAAACATTGCACAACTGACAATCCTGCACAAATATAAAATTTACTTTAATTTTGGTTCTTGGAGGATGGCGTCTCTAGGCCTGGACCTCGTGGGTCTCTGTCTAAATCCGCTATTGCTCACACTCAGTTTAATATTTAAAGGCGTAATGAGCTTTGAATAAGAACATATTTGAATTTTGAGATACCTAAAATCTTGAAATTTATTGCACTCTTTCAAGAATTAATAAAAAATTTACTAATATAATCATTGATATCATCTCAAAATATATATTTTGCACTTTTAAATAAAAAAAAAAGCTTTATCTTACTTTAGCAAAATATGATGATTTAAAGTAACTCTTGATTTTAAATATTAAAACTAGAAAATTAGAATGGGATCATATTACCACAAGATATCAAAATGTAAAAAATCAAAAGTATAAAATAATAATTTGCAATCATATACTTCAGTGATTTACATTAATATATATTCGTCAGACATTCGTCAGAAATGTATTACGATTTTTGTAAAAATATTAATGACACAAAACTCATCATCATTGTCGTTTTGTTTTGTGTTTTGTGTCTTTTTTTTCATTGAAAAATCTAATGCAAAGTGCCACAAATTTCGGCAGTTTCGCTTATAAGTGCTGTTAACTATAGGAATAAATGTAATAGGAATAAATTATTGAATTATGAATCACGCATCTCATGTTATATGTCCTTTACATTCACACTCATCGAAAAAGACGTTCTCGCTGCGTTGACTGCGATCGTTGAAGGATAAGTGACGCATCATTCTTCAAGAAAGCGAGCATTTTTCATGGCCGACTACTCATGATTAATGTTTAAGCGAGTCATTTAACCGATTTAATCTCTACAGCTGTTCATTGCAGTAGAGTTTCTAGTATATAAGTTTAGCAGACTATACAAAATGAAGTGTCCCAAATCTATTGATCAATCTTTCAATTATACTATTCTAACGATAAATCAGTTTTATAAGTTGAAAGACAAATATTGATTATTTTAAAGAATTGTTGTTGAATATAAAAGTTATTTGTATATTATGTTATAAACTAAGAAATTCAACATCAAATTAGATATGTTAATATGTAAAAAAGAATTGTAAATATTTACAATAATTTTAGTGATAAAAGATATTAAAAAAGTATTCTTTTTCATAAATTTTATTTTGATCTTTGCTTTTAATAGAAATTTAATTCAAGGATCTATCATATTTTACAACAATAGAGAGAGAAAAAGGGAGTGGGGGAGGAGAGAC
>NW_017259537.1:53602-54908 GCF_001594045.1 Atta colombica | reverse complement strand
AGAGAGGGAGAGAGGGAAGAGAGAGAGAGAGAGAGAGAGAGAGAGAGAGAGAGAGAGAGAGAGAGAGAGAGAGAATTTTAGAAGTTGTTATGTAAAATGAATCAAAATTATTTTAATTTTAATTAATTATGGAGCAACCGTAAGTATTTGGCAATAATAAATATAGTGCTAATACTCTCTGCATGTTGTAATATATATGTATAAATACAAATGTTGTTCATATAAAACGTATTGTAAATTTCATTATCATTGCTTAAGAAATAATTAATTTCATCGAGTTGTTCTGGATAATAATCCTTTTGTTTGAAAAGCATTCTGTTATATATGTGCTTTTATTTCCATTTATATTTATTTTTCCATATAAAATATATAAATCTGTTTTATATATTTTATTCATTCATTAATTTGGTAATTATTTAGGAAATCCCTCCCCCCCCCCATTAATAATTTTGACATATATTATCAAAACCATTGATGATTTTAAGTGATCTCCAAGTTTTAGCTCGTTATTTGTTAAAAAGTTATTATAAAAAAAAAATTTGTAAAATGTCTCATTTTTACTATATAAAACAGAAATTTTTTGCTATAAAATATATTTTTTTTCACGCGAAACGAATTCCATTTTACTTCCCTTGCCAAGAAGCGTACGACATTTCATTCAGGTAGATGCTTGCTTCGCGATTCCAATAACTTCGATCTTATCACATATTGTCAAGGTCATAATCCTGAGCCTAATGATCCTCGGAAGATTTTAATCTGCGCTTATTATTATTCGTTAAAAAGTTATTAATAAAATAAGTTTTATAAATAGAACACAAAATTTAGCCCTACTAACAGAAATTAATGACTTTCCATGCGAAGCGAGGTCCATTCATGATGGAAGGAATAACATGTGTGCAGTTAGACAGTGTCTTTTTCTAAATCTCGATGCCTTTTCTATAGATTGTTCATAAGGAGGAACTTACCAGCTATGAAATGTTAAACATAGGATATTATTGATAATCCGTTTTTATTTTAAACTGTCTTAAATATAATGTCAATACAATTGTTAACATTACAATACAATTCTCGGATTAACACATGACATCTTAAGACTGTCTTAAGTACAATTTTTAAGACATTATTTACGGTTTTAAAATAAACGGACTATGAATATCGCCCCATGTTTCGCGTTTCATAGGTGACCCTTGAATCTTATGAACAGTCTATAGACAGAGAGGGCAGAGATTTAGAAAGAAACACACATTGTCCAATTGCACACATTCTGTTAAGCGGAAAGCACTGACTCTTGCATAACACATAAAAC
>NW_017259537.1:51297-53502 GCF_001594045.1 Atta colombica | reverse complement strand
TATATATATATAAATAAAGATAAAATAAAGAACTCTGATTGGTTCAATTTCTTATGCCTCATATTAGGTGTGGGAAAAAGTTCATGGCATTTTTCCCGTTACATCTAATGGGAAAAACGCCACAAACTTCTTCCCACACTTAATATGTTATGCAAGACTCTGTGCTCCCCACTTTATTCTTTCATCATGAGTCCACCTCATCTTCCGCCTTGCGCACGATTTTCTACACGAAGCAATTTCTATCCCTAGAGAGCCTCACAAGGAGAGAGAGTGGCAAATTACATCACATGACCCGGTCTTTTCCGATTAGACCTGAGCATCAAAGCTCCGTAGAACCATGGTGAAAATGCCATTTACGATATTCAAGTTAGATTATTACTTAATAATATGTATTACTTAATAATATGTATTACTTAATAATATGTATCACTTACCCAGTCAGAAATAATTTCTCGAAAAAACGTCGTTTTGATGTCGAAGATAAAAGTTTTCGAAATTTCTATTGATTTCGATGGATTTTTGACTCCAATTTCGATTAATTTTCGAGTTTAAAATAAAATCTTGAATTGATCGAGTCAGCATAAAAATATATTACTAGTACCACTAATGCAACAAGTAAATTCGACAAGTAGTGTTACTAATAGCATAATAGTGGAGAAAATTCATTAAAGTTTCATTGAAATTTTATTGTGAAAATAAATATTATTAATCAGCATCACATTTCAGAGGATACACGACAAAATTATAATAAAAAAAATTTATTTTATGAATTTGAGAACTAATTTTATAATGCACTTATGCGCGGTCACTCATCCGAATCCGAACTTCCACTTATTACACTTCATTTCTGTGATCGTACGGAAACTACTCTTTCGAAGAACCAAGAACCAAGAACTATAATGCTAATGGATGTATAGTTGTAACATTATGTTATGTTCGTTCAAAAATGTGAAAGAGGCGGAACACATAAAAAGAATATAATTAATGTTAAATATAGTAGTAATGTATAAATGATGAGACCTATGATAATAAGTTTTAATAATACTGTAAAATATTATTTTTATTAACTGAAATAATACTAATTGCTCTAACGATATATATTTTTTTTTTACTCTAATAAATTTTTTATACCAAATATTACAATTACTGGAAGTAGTTCTATGTTATGTCATATACTACTATAGTAGTAACACTACTGGCTCAGCATTGACACTATTGCGTATTAGTAGTAATACTACTGCAGTAGCAGTGATACTAGTAATATTTTTATACTTCCAAATGATATTGGAAACTTGTATGATAGATCAACATTTAAATTTTATTAATTTAAAAATCGATATAGTTTCGATATCTAAAATTAGTCTAGCTAGACTTTGATAGAGTCGATGATATTTTTTCTTGATGATATTCTTTTTTTTCTTTTGTGCTCATTTATAGTAAGAGATAGCTAATAGGTTGTCATTTATGATAAGAGACATTATTCCCTGAAATTTCTCAATATAAAAATGATGTAATAAGATTATATTAAATAAACTACAAAGTACAAATAAAAGTAATGTTATTCAGGAGTAGAACAAGAAAATAAGATACAAAGAATTACTAGAAGAAAAGATGTAGACTTTATCGTCAATTGTAAAAAATGTTCCGATTCGTATAAAAAAATTCCACAATTTTTTAAAAAGTTATAAAATTATCTATAAATTCTGAAAAATTTTGAGAAAGCTTTTATGATTAGAGCGATATTGCAATTATCGAAATGAAATCGAAAAAAATGTCGATTTGACCTTTGAACGAAAATATTCAAAATATAAGATTACGTATTACAAATTTATACCAAAAATGTTAAAAATGTATCAAACTCTCATTGTTCTCTCATTACTCTTTACATAATTTTCTACGTAATTTTTTATCATTTGAAAATGTTGAAATTTCGATGCAAGTTTTGAATTGACATCATAATGATGTCGAAACGATATCTTTTCGGGGAACTATTTCTGACTGGGTACAAAGAAGAAAATTACAGTACAAGCGTACTATGACTTTTACGATTGCAAAAGTCACAACGTTATGCTTGGTATACTTGTGCTGTAATTTTCTTTTCAATTTTACAATTAGTAAAGATCTTTGTAAATAATACATATTATTAATCTTGGAAGTATATACCTTCCTCTATTGTACATATATATATATATATATATAAAGCAT
>NW_017259537.1:47814-51276 GCF_001594045.1 Atta colombica | reverse complement strand
ATATATATATATACGTGAAATAAAACTACGAATTTTTACATTTTAGATATCTGAATAGGATTTGTGCATATTATAAAATGCCAGGTGCAATGCTTCAAGATACACAAAAAAGGATAAATTGAATAAGAAACGATATTGTTGCACAACATTTGCTCATTCTAAATTGAGACAAAAATGGAATGACGCTGCAGAATTTCTGATTGGAATTCAAAATCAGCTATATTGTGTGAAATCACTACCGAAGCGTGCATACAAATGTTTTATAATCCAAATTTTTCATGCAATTATGTAACTGTTTACATACACTCGCATTATATTGAATTTAATATATTGATATTGAGTGAGAAATTATAACATTATTTTTGTTTTATTTATGGGAATTATGTTATAATAGAGAATGGAACTCGTTACTTGTAAGTTACAAGTTACTTTTTGGGTAATGATAACTTTAATGATAACTGCGTTTCTTTTTCTTTTTGGTAACTGTAATAGTAACATTTTTTTGGTAATAGTCACGAATTTTACAATTACTTTTATTGTTACTTAGCACACGACGTTCGATTAGACACAAGCCACATATAGCGCTTGAGACCAGAAAGCCCCCAGACACTCATCTGCTGTGATTGGTGTTCATCGATTTAAATGAAAAGTTAATTTTTCAAGTAATGATAACTGTAACGAGTTACTTTTAAAAATCGGTAACTAGTAACTAGTTACTTTTCCTATTCGGTAACAAGTAATTGTAACTTGTTATTTTTAAAAAGTAACTTTCCATTCTTTGTATTATAAAATATTTGTATGCACACTTCGATATTAATTTCACATAGCACAGCTGATTTTGAAGATTCCAATCAGAAATTCCGATTTTTTCCTTAATTCCGATAGCATTTTTTTCTTAATTTCTTGTTCAAATGTTATGCAGTAATATTCTTCTTTATTTGAGTTTGTATATTTTGGAGCATTGCATCTGGCAGGCATTTTATAATATGCACAAATCCTGTTCAGATATCTGAAAAAAATTCGTAGTTTTATTTCATATATGTACAATAGAGGAAGATATATACTTCCAAGATTAATAATACATATCATTTACAAAGACCTTATCAATTGTAAAATTGAAGAGAAAATTGCACCCTACTGAAAAAAAATCATGTCACGTTACATGACGAAATCATATAATTAAAACATATAAATTACGTAACGTATTGTTCTAAATCAGTACGTGATTTTTTTAATGATAATTTTTTTAATGTAATTTAAAAAAATCACATGCTAAAGGATCTTTCAATAAGAACGCTCGATTTTTAAATGTAAATAAAACAAGTTGTGTGTGAGATATCCACTCAATTTTTTTTTATTTGAAAGAATATTTTATGGCATTAAGTATGGAATATAACGTCGCTCAAATGTCCGTCGCGGCTTCGCTTGGTGACATGTATTCGGTCCAATTTTCGATGACTTTCTCGCATAAATCTGGCTGAATTTGCTGGATGGCATTTGTTATGTTGACTTTGAGAACATCAATTGTTTGCGGTTCGTAAAGACCTGCGATTTAAGCCTCAAAGGAAGAAGTCTAAAGGCGTTAAATCGCACGATCTCGGTGGTCAGTTCACGCCGCCGCGCGAGATAATCATGCCCTCAAATCGCTCGTGCAGAATGTCCATCGAGGCATGCGGTGTGTGGCACGTAGCGCCATCCTGTTGGAACCATATGTTATCATCTATTTTAGGCCACAAGAAGTTGCTTATCATTGATCTGTAGCGCTCGCCATTGACGGTTATAGCAACGCCCGCTTCGTTTTGGAAGAAGTACGGATCAGACCAAAATCCGCACCAAACAGTGACTTTCTCGGGATGCATTTGGCGCTGGTGTATCTCGCGAGGATTGGTATCGTCCAAAATTCGACAATTTTGCTTGTTCACATATCCATTCATCCAAAAATGGGCCTCATCGCTAAAGATGATTTGTTTGGCGAAATTTGGGTTAACTTCCAACTGCACCAGAATCCAATCAGCGAACACACGGCGTTATCTATGGTCGTTTACCTTAAATTCCTGGGTCAGTTGAATTTTATAGGGGTGCAGATTCAAGTCTCGATGCAAAATTTGCCAAGTTGAAGTCGCAGAAAGGCCAAGTTCTTGTGAACGACGAGAAATTGACCACTTCGGGTTTTCCCGTACACTCTCACACACAGCAGCGATGTTTTCAGCAGACCTTGCGTTTCGGCGACATACTGATGTTAGCTGATTATTTATCGAACCGATTGACTCGAATTTGGCCACCAACGTTGACTCGGCAGGATGGTGGCAAGGATAAAAATCACGTAATGCGTGGAATGTTTCTCGAACGGAGCACTGATTTTGATAATAAAATTTTATGATTTGTACGTTGCTCAACACTATGACCTTCCATGGTGATTTGTCATACACTACTAAACAATTCACAACAAATTTGACAGATGTCACTTTAACAACATGGCTACTACGATCTAACAAATTTCGAGCGTCCCTATTGAAAAGACTATTCTATATTAGAAATAATTTCATCCATCATGTGATTTTATTAAATTTTGGATAAAGGATTGAATGATACAAATAGAAGAAAAAAGAACATATCATGTGACTTTATATAATTTAAATCACATTGATTTGGAACAATCCGTTACGTGATCTATATGTTTTAATTATACATGATTTCATCATGCAATTGTGACGTGATTTTTTTCAGTAGGGCAGCACAAGTAGTAAGTGTACTGCGACTTTTTGCAGTTATCTAATCTAAATACCATGCATGACATATTTCTACCATGGTTCTACAGAGCTTTGATGTCCAGGTTCAATTAGAGGAGACCGGGTCATGTGATGCAATTTGCCATTCTCTCCTTGTGTAAGAAATTTACTGGGAAATAGGTACAACAGAGAAATCAGCAGCGTCAGGGCTATGTAGCTCAGTGGCAAGAAGTCTACTTTCGGAGGAGAATAAGCCACAGTATATACAGTAGCGCAACTCTCTCTATCGATATCTTTGATGTTAGTGTTAGTCAAAATAGAGTACATATGCATGAAATAAATAAGTTCTAGTTACCACGATTATTATCTAAACTTCTCTCTCTTTTCATCCTTTTTTCGCTCTGTCAAAACTCCTCACAAACCTCACTAGATTTATTCACGTCGCAGTCCAATGAAAACATTAAAGTGAGTAAGAGCTATATACCGTAGAAGCATATTTTAGCATATTAAACAAATTAGAGCATGCGACGCGAATAAACCTACTATTGCAATGATATAATCTAAACTTTATGAAAATTAATAAAAATAAATTGTAAATTTTTTGAAAAATAAAGAAAAAATATAGAAAAAAATTAGGAAAAATATTAAATTAATTTAAATATAAAATGTATATTAATATAGAGAAATATTATGTAATTGTAAATATATACTATAAAAATATTATGAAAAAGCT
>NW_017259537.1:45592-47671 GCF_001594045.1 Atta colombica | reverse complement strand
AATTATTATTATTATTATTATAAATAAAAAGAAATCTTTCTTGCTCTGGTTTTCTATTACTTTTATTCATTTTTTCAAGAATTAGACAAATCTCTCGAGGTTTCTCACACATTTCACCAAATGGACAGTACGTACAATAATACTTTTTTCCAAAGGATCTAGCAGGATAAGTATATGTATGCTTTCGCATTTATCTGATCGAGATTTTATCATAAATTAGCAGCAATACAAGAATGAATTTCGTAAAATATTTATCTGAAAAAAATTTTTTATGGAAATTATAGGGGTAAAATTGAAAATCAACAAAACGAATTTTCTCTTTAATGGATAAACCGATTTCGATGGAAGAAAAATATTAGGTGTACAACTTTGCTTCCGCCGTTTTTTTTCCGAAATTCGAGGCTTTATTGTAAAAAACTGGTTATACATTTATGATTCAAAGTATTGTCCATCGCTGGCCACTACTTTCTCCCATCTTTCGGGTAGCGTACGAATCCCGCGTCGAAAAAACTGATCATCTTTTGAGGCATCCACGAATCGATCCAATTTTTTACTTCTTCATAAGGAAGTGCATACCGGAAGTGCTGGTCAGCCAGGCCGTGTGCCATTGATCAAAACAAGTGATCAGAGGGAGCAACGTCTAGAGAATACGGCGGGTGGATTTCCCATTTCAACATTTCCAAGTATATATCTTGACCACTTTCACAACATGGGGTCGAGCATTGTCATGCTGCAAAATCACTTTATCGTGTCTCTCGTTGTATTGCGGCCGTTTGTCTTTCAATGCTCGGCATCAATTGCATTCGATACCGATCGCCTGTGATTTCAGTCGGTTTTAATAGTTCATAATACACTACGCCGAGCTGGTCCTACCAAATACAGAGCATGACTTGGACGTCAAAATCACAGTTCTTGAAGCATTGAAACCACTCACGACACGTTCTTTCACTAATAGCGGCCTCACCATAAATATTTGAGAGCATTCGATGAGTCTCAGCCGCAGATTTCTTCATATTGAAGCAAACAATTAAAACCTCTCGCAAATGACGAGAATTTGACTCGTAAACTGACATTTTCAATCGAGAATAATAATTAATGATGCAGACACAAATCGACAAATGTTTTTATGGGGTTATGTTGACAGATGCCCAAGTTTATTGTGACGTCTATGATCTATTTATTTCGACCACCACTTACCGCTAAAGCCATCTATAGGAAAACGGCGGAAGCAAAGTTGTACACCTAATATATAATGAAGTTCAATGGTGCGATGTTTAAAAAAAAATGAAATTTATTTATTATGAAATTTATTTTTGAAGAAAACTTTTTTGAAACAAGTTTTTAAAGATTTTAATATTTTTAAAAAATAGGATGTGATACTAAAAATATTACTATCATTTTTTTATTGAACGACCTTCGACGTTCTAGCATAACATATTTAATTTTCAAAATGATCGGAAAGGTAATATATAGCTTAAAAAAATTAAGAATTTGAGCGAGCGGCGTATGGACAGCTGAGTGTTGCATGAAATTCGGCTACGCATACTATATTAAGTATTAAACTCAGTTATATACATACTCATGCTTATGAGAACTCGTGAAAAAACTGCAAATGGACTTTAATTTTTTTGACAGCGAATTCTCTATCCTGCTGTTTACATGAAATATTTCCAAATTTATAGTAGACATATTTTAGTCTTTCGCGTGATATTCTATGTCGCATGAAGCGCTATCAGTTTTGATTATTACCTAATATTAACGCGGTTATCACTATTATTTAATTTGATCGTTTGGTGAACTTTTCAATAGATTCACTCACACTGCGTCTTTATATTCGTATTTATTTAAACACATTTATTCTTTTTTGTTATTTTTTTGCATTTGATTTGACTTAATATAATAGAAAATATCTGCATCTGACGAATTGTAACTACGCTGTATGCGATAAGTTTTTGTTTAATCAAAAGAAGATAATTAAAACTGAAACAATTCATTTTGGTATGAATTTCAATGACCAATAGGGAATTTGCATAATTTTTGAAAAATATTGCATTTTATAATTTATATATATATATATAT
>NW_017259537.1:45143-45575 GCF_001594045.1 Atta colombica | reverse complement strand
TCTTTAACTGCACTTTTTTAATAATTTTTTTTAATGCAAATTATGCAAGAAAATAATAAATAATAAAGTATTGCATTATTTGAAATGTTGAAGATAGTTCGGATACAATCGAGCCCTCCCGAACGCACTGTGACGTCACACTGCAACAACGAAACCACAATTATTCAGACAGAACTGGGATTTAGTTGCACATTTCGGCTTGATTTCGTTGGCGATACCCACTGTTCCTTTTTTGCTGAGCATTGCCTGTAACAATGAATCGTTGGATGCTTATAAACAACATACCGCTTCATCTCAGGAACGTTTCCTACTATTAACTATACTATACGAATGGAATTGATGAATTTCCTTCAACTTAAATAATGAATTAAAACTTTCTTTTTAGAATAATTTTAAATTAATAATTGAAAATATTTTTATTATTATTATTAA
>NW_017259537.1:41743-44949 GCF_001594045.1 Atta colombica | reverse complement strand
TATATATATACAGAAAGAAAATCGGCAATAGAAGAAATGTATACATATATATGTGCACACATGTATAATTATTATCTAATATAATTATTATCTAACCTTTATATATTATTATCTAACAATTAAAAAACTAATAATCTCAATTTCCGAAATAAATAAACTGGTAACAAAAAATGTAGCGACTGGGAATTAGCGCTGTAAATGGAATAAGTATTATTTATTCTTGAAAAATTAGACATATTATATTTTAATGACATTTATATTTATTGTGCCCCGCTTACAGCGCTAATTCCTAGTAGCCATTTTTTGTTATCAGTTTGTAATTAGATAATTATAATTATAGGACAATAGTTTTCACGTCACCATTACCAAAGAACCAATACTATTTGTTGATGCATTTTTTTTAAAGTGGTTTCCTTAGTAGTATACGAAAAGAAGAATATAAAAAATTTATTTATGAGTAAAGAAACGAAATTCAAAGAATAATGAAATGAATATTAATTCGATTTTCTATCGCTATTTAGACGATTGTACAAGAGATGGTCTACAGCAGTGCTAGAAGAACTGGTTCGTATTAATGAAGATAATAATTTATCACTTAAAGAAGAACGCTTTTCTGTTTTTATATTTTACATTTTTGAAAAAGAACATTCATATAAATATGTGGATCCAAACATAGAAAAAATTTGCAAACTAAAATCTTTAAGATTAGGATAATTTGAAATATATTTAAAATATATTTAAAATATATTTGAAATATATTTAAAAATTAAAAAAATTCTGCTCCCTTTTCTGAGCGCTTTGAGAGACAAATCACTTATCACTTTGCAAATCGCAAAGTTCTTTTTGTAAGTTCTGTTCTTCTATTTTCGCAGTTACAGGATTTTCAAAAAGAATTAAATTCATTCTAAGACTTTCGAAATCAGTAAAACGTGTATCGAACTAATTTATTAATGAATTAATGAAATCTATAAATTTTTTGAAATTGCAATTTGTACCGTATTTTTCGAAAAGTATCTGACAAGAAGGATAAAAATGAAGACTATTTTCTTCTGATTTTTAAATGATAATTTCCTACGAAATGAGTCAATATGACTAACTAATTGACTTATTGTCTGATTGATCTTTTGCAGCTTAAAATTTAGGATATTTAAATAATTAGTCAAATCAGTAATGAAAGTAAGCTCACAAAGAAACTCTACATCTTCAAAGAGAGATTTAAAATCATTATCTTTTTCAACCGATATTTCTTGCAAGAAAAGGAAGATTTTTTTTTTATCGCAAAGAACTTCTCTAAAAATTTGGCAGCACTAAGCCATCGGACTTCACAATATAATACATTTGTATAAATTGCATTATATTTTTCGAGAAAATTTTGAAATTTTTGATGAGATAGAAATTTGTGATCGTCTTTTATTGAATTGATAATTTTAGTAATAATTTTCATGGTGAAACATAATTTTATAGCTTTCCCATATAACGCTTCTTGATAAATACGTGTAATACAGTGTATACGGGGAATTTAAAATTTCGTTGTTTTATCTGACCATAGAAACCTATTTTTATACTTACCATCGCTTTCGTACCATCAGTAATAATAGCCGAACATTTGGAAAAGTCATTAAATTTTTATTAAATTTTTAAAATTTTTGAAGAGTTTGTTCAACGCCATTGAAAATATCAATACCTTTTGTTGTATCATGCAACGAAATCCAACTCCTCGATATATGAGAAATCGTTTCATACGATTCGAGCAAAAATTGGCTCACATGTCGATTATCGGTGCTTTCATCAAACATAATGAAAAATAACTGCAACTTTCTAATAAATATTTTAATTTTTCTTCTATTGAACAAGCAATACTATGAATTCTTGAAGCTACTGTCTTTTTAGTTAAAGGAATGCTAAAAGCTTTAGCAAGAGTCAATGAATTGCTAAATGACTTTATTGCTTCGATGAGACATTCCCTTATAAAATCACCTTCTATAAATGGTTTAGAATATTTGGCAATGAATAGCGAAATAGCATAAGATGCAGCTTTAACCGAAGATGAAGCATCATTATTGGAACTTGGAGATTTCAAACCTTCCTAATATATTAATCCTTCGATTAAACTACATTTTTTCTGAACTACGTATTTGGAATATTCATTAAAATGTTTATTTTTATAACGTCTCTCAATGACAAATTTTTTTATTGTACTATATCAGATTGATAATCGCATAAAAGACAAATCGTCTTATTGTAAATAAATGCGAAGAAATTATTCTCCCTTATCAAAATGTTGTTTATATTTATACCTTTGCTCGCTCGCTATTCTATAGACTTTATGAACAGATTATAATCAAGAAAAAAAAACACTAAATTAAAATAATTTTTAGGAAATTTAGAAGAGAATAATAGAAACTTTACACGCACACAAGCATTTTAAATTCACATTTCACAAAGCCTAAGAGATTAACTTGAAAATAAGAAATCACAATAAAAAAAATATAATTTTCAGAAAATTAAGAGAATAATAGAAACTCTACACAGTCTACATGCTTTCGACAGCTATTTTTTTTTTACTAAACATTCTGCCTATACAGCAGAACAACAAACTGTTGGAAAACAAGAAAGGTTCAAAATAGTTGCATAACACTGAAACACAACAATCGCGTAGCACTACACTTATATTTTTCATTTTTGAAAAGGAGCATTCACATAAATTTTACGCAAGAAATTTAAATTATAGCAAACTCAATTGGAGCAGGTTCGTGAGCGCTTGCTATTATTTATATTCTTTTAGAATCAAAAAAAACAGATAAGTGTTCTTCGTTATCATTAATGCGAAACAATTCTTCTAGCATTCCTGTAGGTATATATCATCTCTTGTACTATCATCTAAACGGCCTAGAAAAAAATCGAGTTAATATTAATTTAATTATTCTTTGAATTTCATTTCTTTACACAAATAAATCTTTTATATCTTCTTTTCAGTGGAATAGCCCTACTGGGGAAATCATTTAAAAAGAAACGCGTCAACAACCTCAATGATGATGTAGAAACTATTGTTAGATTTTATTTATTTCGGGAATTGAGATTATTATTTTTTTAATTGTTATGATTAATAATTATATATTAGATAATAATTATATATTATATTATTACACATGTTGTGTACATATATATATACATATACATGTGTGTGTGTGTGTGTGTGTGTGTGT
>NW_017259537.1:40783-41592 GCF_001594045.1 Atta colombica | reverse complement strand
TTTTTTTCCGAAATTCGAGGCTTTATTGTAAAAAACTGGTTATACATTTATGATTCAAAGTATTGTCCATCGTTGGCCACTACTTTCTCCCATTTTTCGGGCAGCGTAACGAATCCCGCGTCGAAAAAACTGGTCATCTTTTGAGGCTATCCACGAATCGATCGAATTTTTTACTTCTTCATAAGACCGGAAGTGCTGGTCAGCCAGGCCGTGTACCATTGATCGAAACAAGTGATAGTCAGAGGGAGCAACGTCTGGAGAATACGGCGGGGAGGACTTCCCATTTCCACGTTTCCAAGTATGTCTTGACCACTTTCGCAACATGGGGTCGAGCATTGTCATGCTGCAAAATCACTTTATCGTGTCTCTCGTTGTATTGTAGTCGTTTGTCTTTCAATGCTCGGCTCAAATGCATCAATTGCGTTCGATACCGATCGCCTGATGATTGTTTCAGGTTTTAATAGTTCATAATACATTACGCCAAGCTGGCCATCAAATACAGACCATGACCTTGGACATCAAAATCACCGTTCTTGAAGCATTGAAACCACTCACAACACGTTCTTTCACTAATAGCGGCCTCACCATAAGTATTTGAGAGCATTCGATGAGCCTCAACCGCAGATTTCTTCATATTGAAGCAAAAAATTAAAACCTCCCGCAAATGACGAGAATTTGGCTCCTAAACTGACTTTTTCAATCGAGAATAATAATTTATGATGCAGACACAAATCGACTAATGTTTCTATGGGATTGTTGACAGATGCCCAAGTTTATTGTATGACGCCTATGATCTATTTATTTCGACG
>NW_017259537.1:19448-40683 GCF_001594045.1 Atta colombica | reverse complement strand
GCAAGAAATGTACACACACACACACACACACACACACGCACACACACACGCACACACACACACGCGCGCGCGCGCGCGCGCGCACGCACGCACGCATACGCACACACACATTGTATATGTATTATATATATTGGGTATGGGAAAAAGTTCGTGGCGATTTTTTTAGTAAAATTAAAGTATTTTTCTTAGAGTATTGAAATCAATTTATTTAAACCAAATATGCTCCATTATTTTCTATAATATTTTACCATTTTTGAGTCAGAGCCATAATTCCATCGCGATAGAACTTCTGTGGTTTCTGATCGAAAAACTGCTTCAAGTGAATTTCACAGGCCGCTTTTGAAGCTAGCTTTACACCATTAAGAGAATTCTGCAGAGATCTAAACAAATGATAGTCTGAGGGTGCTATGTCAGGACTATACGGTGGATGCATTAAAACTTCCCAGCCAAGCTCTCGCAATTTTTGTCGAGTCATCAAAGATGTGTGTGGTCGAGCGTTGTCGTGATGGAAGACGACACCTCTCCTATTGATTAATTCTGGCCGCTTCCTCTCGATTGCTTGTTATAATTTCTGCAGTTGTTCAATAGAGTTCGGAATTAATTGTTTGATTGGACGATAACAACTCATAGTGAACGATTCCCCTTCCAGTCCCACTACACACACAACATCACCTTCTTCCTCGTCCAGGTTTTGCGATTACTTGCGCCTTCTCTCTTTTCTTTATCCAAGATTTTTTTCTAATTGGATTGTCGTAAGTGATCCATTTTTCACCAATTATCATTCTCTTTAGAAATGGCTCAATTTCATTCCGTTTCAGTAGCGTTTCACAAATGTTAATTCGGTCCATCATGTTTCTAATACTCAACTCGTGAGGAACCCAAACTCGAGCTTCTTTTTGTATCCAGCTTTGTGTAAATGATTTAAAACTGTTTTGTCGATGCCTAGTTCCCTGGCAATTTCCACAGTGCTTACATGCTTATCACGTTCGACTTTTACCATGATATTTCATCGGACTTTTCAGTGATTGGGCGACCGGAGCGAGGTTCATCTTTCACATCGAAATTTCCAGCACGAAAGCGAGCGAACCATTTCCGTGCTGCTGATTTTGATAGAGTATCTTCACCGTAAATAGCGCAAATTTTTTCATAAGTCTGTGCAGCATTCTTGCCTTTATCGTAATGATACTGCAAAATGTAGGGAATTTTTTCCTTATTTATTTCCATTTTCAAAATAAAATAACTTTTGATCCACTTCACCTATTTCAATCTTTTTCGGTTCAAAATAAAGGTTAAAATGTCACTTTTTAAACGCACGTCTAGTGTTGCCGATGCGATTAGTAGTTGCCGACTGCTGAGCATTTAATGCCTATCTAGCGGGAAAAACACCACGAACTTTTTCTCATATCTGAGGAAGTTCCATCAATTCCATTCGTATAATAGTAGTTATAATGTTGGGAGTATAAATAAGTTTCCGCCGTTTTTTATCAAAAATTAAGCATTTATTGTGAAAGAAGGGTACATAATGTTTTATTCAAAGTAATGGCCATCGCTAGCCATTACTTTTTCATCTTTCTGATAGCATGTGGATGCTATCCTCGTCGGAAGAACGCTTCATCTTTTGAGGCTATCGAATCATCGATACAATTTTTGGTATCTTCATATGATGTGAAGTACTGCTCAGTCATGCGTCATCAATCGGAACAAATGTCGGAAGGAGCAATGTCTGGAGAATACGGCGGGTAGAACTTCCCATTTGAGTGTTTCTAAGTAGGTTTTGACCGGCACCGCAACATGTGGTTGAGCATTAGCAGGAGAATAATTTTGTCATGCCTGAAGTAATAATGGGCGCGCTTTTCTTTGAGTGCTCAATCTCATCAATTGTATTCGGTAGAGAGTCCTAATAATGGTCTCGTTCGGTTTGAGCAACTCATTATACACAACATGAGTTTTTTTCCATGAATATTTTCCATGAATATTCGGCTTGACTATCGATGTTGAAGCAGGCCAGATCCCCATGATTTCCTCTTCTTTGGGTTATCGTAGTCGATCTATTTTTCATCACCAGTGACTATACGATGCAAAAAACTCTTTCGTTTCGCCTGGCAAGCAGCATTTCACATGTGAAAAATGGGCATTCAACATTTCTCGGCTTTAGTTCATATGGAACCCAATTCTCTTGCTTTTGAATCATTCCCAATGATTTCAAACGATATGAAATTGTTTGTTGAGTCACTCCTAATGTAAGCTAGTGCTAGTTCTTTTTGCGTTTGGCACGAATCTTCATCCAATAATGCTTCCAATTCCGCGTCTTCGTACACTTTCGGCCTTCCGCTACATTCTTTGTCTTCGACGTCAAATTTACCGTTCTTAAATTTTTGAAACCACTCACGACAACTTCTCTCACTTAAGGCAGCATCACCATATGCTTCTACAAGCAATCTATGAGCCTCAATTGCAGATTTCTTCAAATTAAAGAAGTAAATCAAAAGTTCCCGCAAATGACGCTTATTCGGCTGAAAACTCGGCATTTTCGTACAAAAAAAGTATGATGCTGATACAAAATCGCTAATATTTCAAGATTATGGTGCCGGATGTCCAATCTTACGATATGTCGTTTTACATCAAACAATTTTAACTGTAGTTTATTAGTGGCGCCGTCTTTTGCAAACGGCGGAAACTTATTTGTACTCCCAATAGTAGAAACGCTCCTGAGATGAAGCAGTACATGCGTTGTTTACAAGCATCCGATGATTGCCAAGCAATACGCAGCAAAAGGGTGTCGCCAACGAAACGAAGCCGAAATGTGCAACTAAATCCTAGGTCTGCAGTAAGAAATTAATTTATTTTAAAATGAGCAAAGGAATAGGCACAAAACGTCTTTTGTACCTTTGTATAAAAGTATGACAATTAAAACACTTGAAACTGTTCTTTTATATGCCTCAAGCTGAAAATGTGAGAAAAAAGTACACATCGTGTTGATGAACCAGGAAAATGGAATTATTTTTGTTGTGAAGATCATTTCGATATAGATATTAACATATAAAATATGTTTTTTATGCTCTTTAATTTCCGTACACAGAAACTTATAGCAACATTGCTGTAACATTTCAATGTTGCATATTGCGATACAATGTTGCAGAAACATTGCGAAGTCTTCTTTTTACAATATTACTTCAGTTCAATGTTGCAGCATATTTTTTAAATATTTCTAGCAAGAGACACAAATTGACACAAGAGTCATCTTGTCTTTGTTCAAAAATCAGTAAAAAATAAAGACAAGAATGATTCTTATCAGTGTCGATTTATGCCTCTGTTAGAAAGTTCATTTTGAATATTAAGAGTTGTACATATTGATTTGTGTATAACCCAATAAAGTAAGGATCTGGAAGAATAGGAATTAATGATCACATTTACACGGTATACTTAATCGAGTTTCATAATATCTGTAATTATGAAACTAATCAAGCTCATAACTATATTCCTCTAAAAATGGAATGAATGGTTAGTTTCTAATTACGAATATTATTAAACCCGATTAATATTCATTTCTACCAATATAAATTAATTTTAATCTCAGTTCAACTTATCTTCGTCTTTTTCTAGTTCTAGTAAAGATTAGAAAAAGACGAAGAATAAGTTGAACTGAGATTAAAGTTAATATACATTAATGGAAACGGAGCATAAGGTGTAAAGATTAAAAATAAAGATTAAATATAATGCACAATGGATACAATAATGAGATATAAGACGTATAATAAAAAATTAGAAGTAGGAGTTAAATGTAACATACAATGAATACAAATAAAATATGACTTCATAATTAATTATGTCTTTATATTAATTATGTCTTTATATTTTATAGACTTATTCCGATATGCACAGCTAGTACTGAAAATTTATAGTTATGTATATTATAGATTTTCAGTAGTGGCAGTGTATATTGGAGCACGTCTATAAAATATAAAGACATAATTAATTATGAAGTCATATTTTATTTGTATTCATTGTATATTACATTTAACTTCTACTTCTAATTTTTTATATTTAAATTTATATATTCAAATCCAATAATATCTTATAATAAATATTGCAACGTTGTAATTACAGCAATATTGCTGCATTATTACAATGTTTCTACAATAATACTGCAAGTATATCTTCACTGTGCGCATAAATCTATTGCATATATATTATGTTGTAATATTGCTGCAACATTATGTATTAATATTTTTAAAACGAACATTTTTACATTGCTGCAATATTGTTGAAATATTGTAGCAATATTTCGCAATATTTTTGCAATATTGCTGCAATATTTCTGTGCTGTATGGGTTATGATAATTATAAAAATATTAATCATGTTCATGTAAAAATATTCAACATAACTTAAAACGTAAGTTGAAACGTTAAATATCAAATGTAAAGGTATTCTGGGAATTTATAAAATTATTTTATATCTAAAACAAAATTATTTTTTAAAATTATAATTCATAATTAATAAAAAAACATGTTTTTAATGTGTAAATACCATTTTTTAAATGTTTATAATCTTAAATTAATAAAATTTATTAGAATAATTTGGTTTTCTAATTTTTAAACATTTTTTTCTTTTGCAAACGTTATAAAATTATCAATTGGCAATGAATCTTTTTTGGTACAAAAGTTAACTGATTGGTAATGTATAAACTGTTTTTTTCTCTTGACATCTAATAAAATGTATGACAACTAATTAACTAATTGTTTTAGTTTGTTCGAATTTTATAAAATTAGAGTTGTCACCTAAATATTCAGTCCTAGATTCAAAATTCATTGTCATCTTATTAGTTGTAATAAATTTTGAATAGTTGCCACATTAGACAAGGTCTAATGTAATTTTCTCAAATAACATTCAATTTCAATTGGAGATGCAGACTCATATCATCTATTAATCCACATTAAGAACGTTATATCATGCTTACATTTTTCTATAATTAAATTCAATTTATTTCTTAGAAACTTATATACATATTTATATTGTTACAAATATATATTACTATATATATATATATATATTGAATGTGGGAAAAAGTTTGTGGCGTTTTTCCGCTAGATGGCATTAAATGTTCAGCAGTCGGCAACTACTAATCGCATCGGCAACACTAGACGTGCGTTTAAAAAGTGACATTTTAATCTTTGTTTTGAGCCGAAAAAGATTGAAATCGGAAGTGGATCAAAAGTTATTTTATTTTGAAAATGGAAATAAATAAGGAAAATATTCGCTACATTTTGCAGTATCACTACGATAAAGGCAAGAATGCTGCACAGGTTTGTGAAAAAATTTGCGCTATTTACGGTGAAGATACTCTATCAAAATCAGCAGCACGGAAATGGTTCGCTCGCTTTCGTGCTGAAAATTTCGATGTGAAAGATGAACCTCGCTCTGGTCGACCAATCACAGAAAAGTCCGATGAAATCATAGTAAAAGTCGAACGTGATAAGCATGTGAGCACTGTGGAGATTGCCAGGGAACTAGGCATCAACCACAGTTTTAAATCATTTACACAAAGTTGGATACAAAAAGAAGCTCGATGTTTGGGTTCCTCACGAGTTGAATGTTAGGAACATGATGGACCGAATTAACATTTGTGAAACGCTACTGAAACGGAATGAAATTGAGCCATTTCTAAAGAGAATGATAATTGGTGAAAAATGGATCACTTACGACAATCCAATTAGAAAAAGATCTTGGATAAAGAAAGGAGAGAAAGCGCAAGCAATCGCAAAACCTGGATTGACGAGGAAGAAGGTGATGTTGTGTGTTTGGTGGGACTGGAAGGGAATCGTTCACTATGAGTTGTTATTGTCCAATCAAACAATTAATTCCGAACTCTATTGAACAACTGCAGAAATTACAACAAGCAATCGAGAGGAAGCGGCCAGAATTAATCAATAGGAGAGGTGTCGTCTTCCATCACGACAACGCTCGACCACACACATCTTTGATGACTCGGCAAAAATTGCGAGAGCTTGGCTGGGAAAGTTTTAATGCATCCACCGTATAGTCCTGACATAGCCCTCAGACTATCATTTGTTTAGGTCTCTGCAGAACTCTCTTAATGGTGTAAAGCTAGCTTCAAAAGCGGCCTGTGAAATTCACTTGAAGCAGTTTTTCGATCAGAAACCACAGAAGTTCTATCGCGATGGAATTATGGCTCTGCCCCAAAAATGGTAAAATATTATAGAAAATAATGGAGCATATTTGGTTTAAATAAATTGATTTCAATACTCTAAGAAAAACTTTAATTTTATTAAAAAATCGCCACGAACTTTTTCCCAATGTATATATATATATATTATGTATGCATACATATATATAAACTTTTATTGTGAATTTATTTTTACTTTGTATTTTTGAAGTAGCAAATAAGCTTATTTAAACGACTGTAAGCTTATTTAAACGACTGTTTATTGAATTATTACTTTTATGAAATAAAAATTTAGTTGTTTTTTAAATTATTGCTCTCAAATATTTTAATCTTCTGATGCGGCACGCATTTAAGACATTCTCAATAATTCACGCGTTGAATTATTTCTTTTTCATCGACAATACAGATTATAGTATAATCTTTTTGTCGAACATGGTGTTCAGAGCAGATTCTTCCTTTTACATATAGAAATATGAAGGTACCCTGGCGCCGCTAGGGTTCGATTATACCATGAACCTTATCTGACAACCTTGTGAGGCTGTTTTCACATGCAGTGTGACTTGTGTAAGCGTAACATGTGTCAACTAATCAAATCGTATCAAATAGTATCAGTTATTATACGTTATATTCTAATTGAGACGATTTGATTAGAGTGAATCTCCCCCGTTTCGCATGGAAATGTCCGTTCCTAGGTAGGAGGAGAGATGGGAGCACACTGGAAGGATTACATGATATGTATAGTTCTGTCAAATCCTGCTTTTACTCCTCGTCGTCAATAGTGCAGAAGTGCTATGTGAAATGCGAAACATGAGGTGATATTTATAGTTCGTTCTTATTTTAGTTTTAAATAATGTCTTAATATAATTTTCGGATTGACTTATTAGGTGTACAACTTTGCTTCCGCTGTTTTTCCTATAGATGGCTTTAGCGATAAGTGGTGATCGAAATAAATAGATCATAGACGTCATACAATAAACTTGGGCATCTGTCAACATAATCCCATAGAAACATTAGTCGATTTGTGTCTGCATCATAAAGTTATTCTCGATTGAAAATGTCAGTTTACGAGCCAAATTCTCGTCATTTGCGGGAGATTTTAATTTTTTGCTTCAATATGAAGAAATCTGCGGCTGAGGCTCATCGAATGCTCTCAAATACTTATGGTGAGGCCGCTATTAGTGAAAGAACGTGTCGTGAATGGTTTCAACACTTCAAGAACGGTGATTTTGACGTCCAAGGTCATGCTCTGTATTTGGTGGGACAGTTCGGCGTAGTGTATTATGAACTGTTAAAACCGACTGAAACAATCACAGGCGATCGGTATCGAACGCAATTGATGCGTTTGAGCCGAGCATTGAAAGACAAACGGCCGCAATACAACGAGAGACACGATAAAGTGATTTTGCAGCATGACAATGCTCGACCCCATGTTGTGAAAGTGGTCAAGACATGGAAACGTTGAAATGGGAAGTCCTACCCCACCCGCCGTATTCTCCAGACGTTGCTCCCTCTGACTATCACTTGTTTCGATCAATGGCACACAGCCTAGCTGACCAGCACTTCCGGTCTTATGAAGAAGTAAAAAATTGGATCGATTCGTGGATAGCCTCAAAAGATGACCAGTTTTTTCGACGCGGGATTCGTATACTACCCGAAAGATGGGAGAAAGTAGTGGCCAGCGATAGACAATACTTTGAATCATAAATGTATAACCAGTTTTTTACAATAAAGCCTCGAATTTCGGAAAAAAAACAGCGGAAGCAAAGTTGTACATCTAATATAACATTTTAAAATTGTATTTAAGACAATCTTGAAATGTAAGAATCGACTATGAATGTAAGAACCGATCTTTTTTGCTTAAAGGTGGTTTTGCTGAATTTTCCTTGTGCAAGTCATTGGGGATCCTTTGTTTTCAATATTTACCAAAAATTGTTTTTTTGTTCTTTTTGATATTTTATATTAAAAATAATTTTTTAATCATTGATCTTAATCTGATCAAATATTTTTATTAATTACAGGATGAAGCAAGTCCGCTGCAGGTGAGAATGCAAACGTACGGTGGAGTCAATGAAAATACGCAAGAGTTTATGCGCAAATATGATTCTAATTAAAATTTTGCATATTGGGAGTACAAATTAGTTCGGTCCGTTTTTTTGTGCATTTATTTCAAAACAAAATGAATGAACAGATCAATTAAAGTATATTCATCGCTGCCTACTACTTTTTCCCATCTCTCAGGCAATTTTTGAATTCCATCTCGAAAAAATGACTCGTCTTTGGAGGTGATTCAATTTTGGAGCCAATTTTCAATTTCTGCGAAAGAAGTGACCCGGTGACTTGTTGTCCTTCGGAACAACCAGTAATCAGCAGAAGGAGCAATGTCCGGAGAATACGGTGGGTAAAACATCCCATTTGAGCGTTTCCAAATATTTTTTTACAACTTTAGCGACATGAGGCCGAGCGTTGTCATGAAGAAGAATAACCTTTATTATGTTTTATTCGTATTCCAGTTTTTCTCGCAATGCACGGCTCAAACGAATCAATTGTAGCCAATACCGCCCGTAATGGAATCACCAGGTTTCAGCAGCTTATAGTAAACAAGACAAGAAGATTTGGTCTCACCAAATATAGAGCATGATCTTCGAACCATGAATGTTCGGCCGTGGTGTTGATGCTGAGATCGACGCAACGATTGACCGGGTTTAGCGTAGTATTTTTTTTCCTTGGGATTGTCGTAGAATATCCACTTCTTATCTCCAGTCACAATCCGATGCAAAAAACCTTTTCTCTGTTGTCTTTGAATCAGCTGTTCGTAAGTGAAAAATCGCCTTTCAACTTCTCTCGGTTTCAGTTCATAAGGCACTTAATTTTCTTGTTTTTGAATCATTCCCATGGCCCTCAATCGTACAGAAATGGCTTGAGTTACTCTCAATGATTCTGCAAGCTCTTCTTGCGTTTGACTCTGATCTTCTTCGAGTAATGCCTCTAATTCTTTGTCTTCGAATTTTTTTGGCTGTCTAGAGCGAGGCTTGTCTTCCACGTTGAAATCTCCATTCTTGAAACATCAAAACCATTCCCTACATGATTTATCAGTTGGAGCAGTGTCACCATAAACTTCGACAAGCATTCGATGGGCTTCAGCCGCACTTTTCTTCCAATTAAAGCAGAAAATCAAAATCTCCCGCAAATACTGCTTGGTTAACACAAAATTCGACATTTCAAACACAGTAAAAATCAAGGTTTTTGTAAAAAACTCAAAGCGATATAAACTGAATATTATTAGCAGATATTTAACCTCTCTGAAACTCAAAATCATGTCACTATAAACCATTCACAACAGCTGGAGCTATCTTTAGGAAAACGAACTAATTTGTACTCGTAATATTAAGTGTGGGAAAAAGTTCGTGGCATTTTTCTTCGTTACATCTAACGGGAAAAACGCCTCGAACTTTTTCCCACACCTAATATATATATAATTAACTCAACACAATAATTATAACGCCATATATTGATTATGTAGTCTTGATATATTATAGACATTTTATTCTTGAATTTTTTTATATAATTAAAATTAGATGAGAATTCTATATGAATAAGTATAAATTTTATCTATTGAATGTAATATAAAGATCTTTAATCCTCTAATCAGAGTTTGGCCTTCTTCTCGGTTTGTGATTGATCCAACATTTTTCATCCATTTCATTTAAATGCATAATGAAAATACATTATGCTTTTACTTTAAATGTATGATGTATGGCCAAGGATTTATGGCTCCTGTAAACAGATCGCGGCAACACTTGCCGTGCGGCGGAAGTTGTCGTATTAGCCTATGTTCTTAAGTCTTATTCTATATTCTTAAGTCATCCCCACTTTACAAAATTTTTAAAAATGATGTAATGGTCGCAGTACAGACTCTTGCATAATGTATAGTGCATAAAGGAATCAATCAATTAAAATTCTTCTTTTCCATGGAATTGGAGGAAAGGAAAGATTCTGATTAGTTGATTTACTTGATGCGTTATGCGTTATGCAAAAGTCTTTGCTGCAGCCTTAATACTATGCGACAAAATTTGGATTGAATTTAACTTTAGTACGAGATCCCACCGCGAGTTTATGCACCTATCACGTATAGATACAGATGAAATGAAAAAAAATCGAAGTTCGTGTTGAGGACAAACCGCAAAGGTGCCTAAAAAAAGTAGTCAAGAATATCATTAATTACGATTTACGATTTACGAGAGAAGGAGCGAACGCGCGACTCCGGGAGGTGAACAAGAACGCCACAACTGACGATTGAACGTGTGTGCGCAGTTTGGTTATGACCGTCAGATGTTGCATCCTTGTTCACCGCCCGGAGCCACGCGCTTGCTCCTTTTCTCAGTCGTAATTAATGATATTCCTGAATTTTTTTTTAAGCACCCTTGCAATTTAGTGTTTTTATACGCGATAGGTGCACAAACTCGTGATGGGATCTTGGACTATTTTGTCACGCGGTGGAAATTATATATCTATTATTTCCGAGCAAGTGAAATATCGATTGGCTGTCGCTCCAACTTCCGCCTCGCGGAAGCAAGCGTTGCCGCGTTCTGAATGTAGGAGACATATCTGTCATAATATTATGATTAGGCACTAAATTTTTACGTTTTTTAAATTTTAGTCGCCTGAACGTGCCAGAATGTTCATCAAAAATGAAGCTTAAGATACAATTTCATGCAACGAAGTTTTGCTGGCGAAGACTCTCCACTCCGCCATAAATAAAGCCAGCATTCAATGCTTTTCGCCCTCTTACCTTTTCATGGAAGCGAAGTTTCGCTGATAAAGTTACTCCCCCCTGCCGTGAATAAAGGAGCATTGAACAAACAATTCAAAAAATTAATCAATCAAAAAATGCTTTAAAATATTTGGCTAATCAAGTGGAATATAATCGTTCATAGTTGGACAATATTGAACTTTGAGCGAAGCTTCGTTAGCTACGCATTTTCGCCTGAATCGGCGAAGTGGGGAGTCTTCGCCAGCGAAGCTTCGCTACATGAAATTGTACTTTTATGGAGCGTCTCTATAGAGCTGCAAAAATGCAATTTCACGCGGCGAATAAAAACTAGTGTTTTACTCTCTCTCCATCAATTTTCGCCAAAATGGCGAATCTAGCGAATAAACGCTTAAAAAGTTCAACATTGTCCAATTATGAGCGAAGCAATGCTGACTCTGACTATAGTACACTTGATTGACCAAATATTTCGATTTTTTGATTGGTCAATTTTTTTAATTGTTTGTTCAATGCTCCTTTATTCACAGCATAGTGGATAATTTTGCCAGTGAAACTTCACTCCATGAAAGGAAGGAGGCAGTAGCTTCAGCTTTTCAACACTGAATTTGAATTGTAACGGAATGGGGATAAACGCTAGCTTTTCTTTGCTCGCATGAAAAAGCAGCTTTATTGTAGCGCGATTTTTTTCTTTCGCACAATTTCAAATGAAAAATAGTCACTTCAGATGGTCAGACTCTGATTAAAAGATCTTTAGAGTAGTTGAGATTATTTTAGATGCAGTATTGCCTACCTTACAAATCAATCTATTATTCTCTTTTATAAGTTTATTCTCTTTTATAAGTTCATCTCATATTAAATTTGGATCGGTTTCACTATGCCGATTAAGCTTAATCGTGATTAACTGTCAACCGCAATTGATCGATTCTAAACAGCAAACGCGATGATTGGTCAACAGCCGATTAAGGCTAACTGGCATTAGTGAATCTAGTTTTTAGTGCTCGAAATTAGTTGCACATTTCGGGCTGATTTCTGAAGCGCTGCCTACTTTTTCCTCATTATCGCTCAATGCTTGACGGCCGAGCCGCCGGATCGCGCGCGGAAATATATTTCAGGAGCGTCGCAGTATAATGCGAAGTCTATAATAGAAGTTATAGCGATCGTAAGATCTTAAGTCGTAGAAAATTGAGTCAGTCATACTCGATTATTTTTTTCATTCGACTGTGATTGATTAATTTTCTGCGATTTAAGATTCTACGACTGCTACTTCTATTGTAGATAAAGCCAGTTCTACATTAATTGCAAGCTGATCGCAAGTTTGTTGTGACAGCCAATCTGAAGCTTGCATTTTGAAATCAATACTTCATATTGGCTGTTGCAATAAACTTGCGATCAGCTTACAACTAATGTAGAACCTTAAGAAATATGCTGCAATCAAACCTTCCAGCAAATTATCATTAATATATTTTCCGGATAAACTTCCGAAAACAGAATCTCTCCAATTTCAATAAAATTTTGCAAAAAGTTCCATTTTTATATCAAAATGAAAACTCTTAAACACTAAAGACTTTTGGCGAAAAAAAAACCATTTTAAAATAAAGTACTAAAATGAATAAATATTCGCATGGAAGTCGTGCACCCTTAAGCAGGAAGAAGATGAGGTGAGAGTCGCTTTGCATGAAAGTTCGGACGTCTCTAAGCAAGGGGGAGGGAGTCACTTTGCGTGGACATCATTCGCCCTTAAGTAGGAGGAGGAAGTAGAGCATCACAGTATCTCTAGACCAAGCATTGACAGAAATTTGAGGAGTGGGAGTTCCTCATTTAGGAAAGGACGCATTAACTTGGTCTAGAGTAGCAATAATAATAGCGCTTTTCACTTGGTGCAGCACTAGCGCCGATAAAAAGTATCCGATAAAAAATTTTTCATGCATGAATATAAATATGCATAAACATACATAAACACGCATAAATATTCATAAACGTGTATAATTATATATGAAATATGTCCATATATGTCCTTCTTTCTTTTGTAAAATTACTTTTTATTATAATAAAAATAATAATAGTAATGTAAAAACAAAAATAATTACCAGGTGTATAAGCTTAAATCCGTTGTTTGCTCATAAGTGGCATTAGTGAACTTACAAAGCTACCCTGGGCACACAACACACTTTTTTTTTTGTTTGACATCTGCCAACATTAACCAGTGCACATCATCAGAAATTTCATATAACAACATACATTTTTTCTTTCGTAATCATGTCTAGTTTTTTGCTAAAAAAAAGCATATGCGGGAAGCTTTGTTTTTCTGTTTCAATTTGAAGAAATCGGCTACCGAATCACATCAACTGCTTGTCGAGCAATTGGGTGTTTCTCAAGCAGCCATTTCCATGCGGCTACATGCCATGGGAAAGGTTCAAAAGATCGGAAAATGGGTGCCGCATGAACTGAATGATAGGCAGATGGAGCGACACCAAAACCATGCCAAATTCTGCTTGCCAGAGTAAAAAAGAAAGTCGTTCCTGCATCGGATTGTGACAGGCGATGAAAAGTGAATCTTTTTTCAGAATCCTAAACGCAAAAAATCTTGGATTGATCCCGCCCAACCATCAACATCTTCCTCAAGACCAAATCGCTTCGGACGGAAGATGCTGTGCGTTTGGTGAGATCAAGAGGATGTCATCTACTACGAGTTAAAACCTGGTGAAACTGTTAATGCTCACCGCTACCACCAACAATTGATCAAATTGCATCGTGAAAAAAGGCCGCATTATCGGAAAAGATATGACAAGCTGATTTTCCTCCACGACAACGCACCATCGCATACGTCAACAATGGTCCAAAACTACTTGGAGACACTCAACTGGGAAGTGCTACTCCATCCCGCTTACTCACTAGACCTGGCACATTCTGACTATCACCTGTTTTCGTCGATGGGCCACACACTCACTAAGTGGCACTTCGATTCTTCCGAAAATGGCTTGATGAGTGATTTGCCTCGAAAGGTGAGGCGTATACACAAATTACTCGAAAGATGGGAAAAATGTATAGTTAGCGAGAGTAAGTACTTTGAATAAATTTATATTTGTGTCCTAGGAAAAAAAATATGTTATTCTGACTAAAAAATAGCGGATTTAAGCTTACACACCTGGTAATGCCATTTTCGGCTCAGATATGTCCAGTAAATTGTTAATACGGCCAAGATATGACTACTAAACAGTAAATCCAGCTACTTTCGGCATAGATAGGTCATTTAAATGGTTAATCCGACCACTTTCGGTCAGGATATTTCCTCTGAACAGAAAATTCAGCCACTTTCGGCCCAGGACTCTAAACGGTAAATCCGGCCACATTCGACTGAAATATGGCCTCTAAACGGTAAATCCGTCTAGTTTCGGCCCAGATATGGCATCTAAACGTTACATTCATTTTTGGCTCAGATGGCCCAGATATGGCCTCTAAACGGTAAATCCGGCAACTTTCGGCCCAGATGTGGTCTTTAAACGGGAAATCCGGCCACTTTCGGACCAGATATGTCCTCTAAACGGTAAATCCGGCCATTTTCGGTCCGGTAATGATTGCTATACGGTAAATCCGGCCACTTTAGGAGCAAATGTTGTCTTTAAACGGTAAATCCAGCAATTTTCGGAACAGATATGACCTCTTAAAGGAAAATCAGGCCACATTCGGCCCAGATACGGTCTCTAAACGGTAAATCCGACCACTTTCGACACAGTTATGGACTCTAAATGAAATACCCGGCTATATTCGGCCAAGATATTGCATCTAAACGGTAATTCCGATCACTTTCGGCTCAGATATGACCTCTAAACAGTAAATACGGCCAATTTCATACCAGTTATGGACTCTAAATGGAAAATCCGGCCACATTCGGCTCAGATATGGCATCTACACGGTAAATCCGTCCACTTTCGGCCTATATATGTTCTCTAAACTCTGCCACTTTCTGCCCAGATATATACTCTAAACTATAAATCCGACCATTTTCGGAACAGATACGGATTCTGAACGGTAAATCCGGCTATTTTCAGCTCAGATATGGCCTCTAAACGGTAAATCCGTCCATCTATGACCCAAATACGCTCTCTATACGGTTATTCCGGCCACTTTTGGCCTAGATATGGCCTCTAAACGGAAAACTCGGCACAGATATTGCTTTTAAACGGTAAATTCAGCCACTTTCGGTCCATATATGACAATTAAACGGTAAATCCGGCCACTTTCGAACCATATATGACTCTAAATGGTAAATTCAGCCTCTTTCGACTCAGGTATGGCTTCTAAACAGTAAACCCAGCCACTTTCGGCCCAGATATGGCCTCTAAACGATAAATTCTGCCACCTTCATCCCCGATATATCATCTAAACGATATGTCCGGCCACTTTCGGCCCAGATATAACATCTAAACGGGAAATAACGTCACTAATGGCCCAGGTATGGCCATTAAACGGTAAATCAGTCCATTTTTGGCCCAGATATTGCCTCTAAACAGCAATTTCGTTCAGTTTAGTATGTCCTCTAAACTTAAATCCAGCTAATTACGGCCAAGAAATGTCTTATAAAAGTTAATATCGGCCACATTCGGCCAGATATGGCCTCTAAACGTAAAATCCGGCCTTTTTCGGTTTAGATATGGCCTCTAAACGATAATTCCGTCCACTGTCGGCCTAGATATGGCTTCTGAACGGTAAACCCAGCCATATTCAGCCTAAATATGGCTTCTTAAATCGGGTAAATCGGGTAACTTTCTTCACAGATATAGTCTATAAACAGTAAATACGACCCCATTCGGCGTGATATGACTTATAAACGGTAAATACGACCACTTTCGGCCAGAAATGGCCTCTTAATGGTAAATCCGATAACATTCTGCCAGAATATGACCTATAAATAATAAATACGGCCACTTTTTGCCAAGATACGGCATCTAAACGGTAAATCCGATTACTTATTACCTGATACGTCCTCTAAATGGTTAATGCGATCATTATCGGTCTAGATTTGGCGTATAAACGATAAATCCGTCCACTTTCGGAACAGATATGGCATCTAAATGGAAATTTAGGACACTTTCTGCCCAGATATGTTCTCTAAACAGTAAATTCATCCATTTTCGTACCAGATATGCTCTGAACGGTAAATCCATCCACTTTCGGACCAGTTGTGACCTCTAAATTCTGCCACTTTCGGTCAAGATTTGGTTTCTAAACAGTAATTGCGGCTACTTTAGGCCCAAAACAGTAAATCCAGTCACTTTCATTCCTAGATATGGCCACTAAATGAAAAATATAGCCACTTTCGGCACATATATGTCAGTTGAACTGTAAATGGCCTCTAAACGGTAATTCCGGCCACTTTCGGTCTGATATGGCCCCTAAACGGTAAATTCCGTCACTTTCAGCCAAGATATGTCCTCCTCCTAAATGGTAAATCCGGCCACTTTTGATAAATATATGGCCGTTAAACGGTAAATCTGGCCACTTTCGACCTAGTTATAGACTCTAAATGGAAAACCCGTCCATATTCGGCCCAGATATGGCCACTAAACGGTATATCTGTCCACTTTCGGCTTGGATATGACCCTTAAATGATAAATCCGGCCACTTTCGGCCCAAATATGATATATAAATCCTGCCACTATAGGTCCAGATATGGCTTCTAAATGGTAAATCCGTCCACTATCGGCCCAGATATGACCTCTAAATTCTAAACCCATCACTTTCGGCTCAGATTTGGTCTCTAAACGGTAAATCTGGCTATTTTCGACCCATATATTGTCTCTAAACGGATATTTCAGCCACTTTCGGCCCACATATGACTTCTAAACGGTAAATCACGCCATTTTCTGTCCAGATATGTCTTCTAAAAGATAAATCCGGCAACTTTCGGATCAGATATGGACATTAAACGATAAATCCGTCCATTTTGGGCAAAGACATGGCCTGTAAACGACAAATCCGGCCACTTTCGGCCCATATGATATCTTTAAGCGATAAAACCGGCAATTTTCGGAACAGATACGATCTCTAAAAGGAAAATCCGGCCAACTTCGATCCAGATACGGTCTCTAAACGGTTATTTCGGCCACTTTCGGCCCAAATGTGGACTCTAAATGGTTAAACAGGCCACTTTCGGTCAATATATTGCGGCAAAACGGTAAATCTTTTTAATTTTGGCACAGATATTGCTTCTAAACGGTAAATCCCGTTATTATCGGTTCAGATATGGCCTCTAAACTGAAAACTCGGCCACTTTCGGCCCAGATATAGCATCTGAAAGGTAAATTCGCCCACTTACGGACCAGATATGGACTCTAAACGGAAAATCCGGCCACTTTCTTTCCAGATATGATAACTAAAATGTAAATCCTATCATTTTCGGACCATTAATGGTCTCTAAACGGCAAACTGTCCACTTTTGGCTCAAACGATTAATATGTCCACTTTCGGTCAAGATAAAGCTTCTAAACTGTAAATCCGGCCATTATTGTCCCAAATATGGCCTCTGAACGGTATTTATCGTTTAGGGATCATGTATGGTCCAAAAGCGGGCATATTTAACGTTCAGTTGTCATTTCTGGGCCGAAAGATGCCGGAATTACCGTTTAGAGGACATATATGGGCCGAAAGTGACGATATTTTCCATTTAGAATATATAACTGATTTGAAAATAGCAGGATTTTACATTTAGAGGCCATAACTTGTACGAAAGTCCCGGATTTAACGTTTGGAGATCATATCTGGGCCGAAAGTGGCCAGATTTACCGTTTAGAGGCCATATCTGGGCCGAAAGTGAACGGAATTACAATTTTGTGGCGATCTGATTCGAATATAGCATGATTTACCGTTTGATAAATCATATATAGGCCGTTAATGGCCGGATTTACAGTATAGAGAACATATCTGAGTCGAAAGTAGCTGAGTTTATCGTTTAGATGCCATATCTGTGCCGAAAGTTGCCGGATTTACAGTTTAGATGCCATAACAGGCCGAAAGTTGCAGGATTTTACGTTTAGCGGCCATATCTGGGCCGAAAGTGGCCGCATTTACCGTTTAGAAGGCATATCTGATCCGACAATGGACGGATTTAACATTTAGAGGCCATATCTTGCCCGAAAGAGGCTGAATTTACCGTTTAGAGGCCATATGTGGTTTGAAAGTGACCGGGTTTACCGATTAGAGGATATGTCTTGGTCGAAAGTTATCGGATTTAGATCCAATTAGATGACATATCTGGGCCGAAAGTGGCCGTGTTTCCTGTTTAGATGACATTTCAGGGCCGAAAGTGGACGGTTTTACTGTTTAGAGGTCATATCTAGACTGATACTAGTCGGATTAACCGTTTAGTGACCATATTTGGGCCGAAATAGGCTGAATTTACCGTTTAGAGTCCATATCTGGTCGAAAGTAGTCGAATTTACTGTTTCGATACCATATCTGATTCGAAAGATGATGAATTTACAGTTTGGAACGCATATCTCGTCGAAAGTGGACGGACGTATAATTTAGAGATATATATCTGGGAAGAAAATGGAGGGGTCTATCGTTTAGAGACCATATCTGGTTCGAAAGTAACTGGATTTACCGTTAAGAGGCCATATCTGGTCCGAAAGTCGCCGGATTTAGCATTTAGAGGCCAAATGTGGGCCGAATGTGGCAGGGTTGACAATTTAGAGGATATATCTGGGCCGAAAGTGACAGGATTTACAGTTTAGATAACATTTCTGGGACGAAAGTGGCCGAGTTTACTGTATAGAAGACATATATAGGTAGAAAGTGGGCGAATTTACCGTGTAGAAGCCATATCTGGGCCGAATGTGACCGGATTTTCGATTTAGAGTCCATAACTGGCATGAATGTGGCTCTATTTACCATTTAGAGACGAAATCTGGATCGAATTTTGCGGGATTTACCGTTTAGCTGCCATATATTGTCCGAGAATGGCCGGATTTAACGTTTAAAGTCAACATCTGGGCCAAAAGTAGCCAGTTTTACCGTTTAGATTCTCTATCTGGAGCGCAACAGACTGGATTTATTGTTTAGATGACATTTATGTGCCGAAAGTTGCCCGATTTACCGTTTAAATGCGATTTCTGGGCAGAATGTTACAGGATTTACTGTTAAGAGATCATATCTGGACCGATAGTACCAGGATTTATCATTTAAATGCCATATTTGGAACGAAAGTGGCCACATTTACCGTTTAATAATCATAACTGGGCCATATGTTGCTGGGTTTACTGTTTAGATAATATATCTGGATCGAAAGAGACCTCATTTACCGTTTAGAATCCATATCTGTGTCGAAAATGACCTGATTTACCATTTAGATGCCATATGTGGGCCGAAAATGGCTGTACTCACCGTTTATATGCCATATCTGGGCAGAATGTTACCGGATTTACCGTTAAGAGATCATATCTGGTCTGATAGAGGCAGGATTTACCGTTTATAGGCCATATCTAAGCCGAAAGTAGCCGCATTTACCGTTTAGAGGCCATATTTGTGACGAAAGTGGCCGGATTTACAATTAGAGGTCACATTTGGTTCGAAACTGGCCGGATGTTCCGTTTAGAGGCCACACGTGAATCGAAAGTAGCTGTATTTAACGTTTAGAGGATATATCGGAATCTGAAATGTCTGGATTTACCGTTCAGGGGCCATATATGGGCCGAAAATAGAGATATTTACCGTTTAGAGGTCATGTCTGAGCCGAAAGTGGATTTACCGTTTAGAACCCATACCTGAGCCGAAAGAGACGAGATTTATCGTTTAGGTGCCATATATGAGCTGAAAGTGGTTGGATTTACCGTTTATAAACCACCGATAGTGACGAGATTTACCGTTTAGAGGCCATATCTAGATAGAAAGTGGCCGGATTTATCATTTAGATGCCATATCTGTGCTGAATATGGACGGGATTTCCATTTAGATTCAATAACTGGATCGCAAGTTGCCAGATTTACCGTTTAGTCGTCATATATGGACCGAAAGTGGAGTGAGTTACCGTTTAGAGGACAAATCTGAGACGATAGTGGTCAGATTTATCATTTAGAAAATATATCTGGGTCGAAAGTGGGGGGATTTACCGTTTAGATGCCATATCTGGGCCGAATATGGACGGGTTTTTCGTTTAGATGTCATATCTGATCCAAAAGTAGCCGGATTTACCGTTTAGAAGATGTCTGGGCCGAAAGTGGACGGATTTACTGTTTAGATGCCATATCTAAACTGAAAGTGGTCAGATTTACCGTTTATAAACTATATCTGGAAAGAAAGTTGACGAATTTTCCATTTAGAGGCCATATCTGTACAGAAAGTGGCGTGATTTATCGTTTAGAAGCCATATCTGTGCCGAAAGTAGACGAATTTACCGTTTAGGAGCCATATATGCGCCGGAACTTCCGTTTAGAGACTATATCTGCGCCGAAAGTAGCCGGATTTACAGTTTAGAAGTCATATCTGGGTCGAAAGTGGCCGGATTTATGGTTTAGAGTCCATAGCTGTGATGAAAATGGATGTATTTACTGTTTAGAGGATGGATATATCTGAGGAAGTGACCTAAATTTCCGTTTAGAATGAATGGATTTACCGTTTAGTAGTCATCTGGGCCGAAAGGATATATTAATAATATTTATTATTTAAATAATTCTATATATTCTTTATTTGGGGCTGTGCGAGCTATTTCACAAACTTCATCATATGAGATTAGTTTAATTATAATTTTTTTGGTTTTGATAATTTTATGGGAAAGATATTCTTTTTTGAATTTTATGAAATGGCATGTTAAGTCCATTATTTTTGGTATTTTTTGTAAAAATGTCAGCGGGATTGAATCGTAGGCCGATAGATTTTGTTGAGTCAGAGTTAGTTCCTGGGTTTAATGTGAAGTATTTTAGAGAGGTGTTTGCTTTGATTTTTATAGCTGAGTATGATATGATTATTTTTCTTATGTAATGTTCATAATGGGAATATTTAATTGGATTATGATGATCGAGGTTGTATATTAATTTGATAGCATTTTTAATTAATTTAATACGTGGGATATTATTACCACAAATGCGGTATGATGAGTTAATATATTTATGTTAAAAGATTATTTTACCTTTTATTTTAAATTTTATGATTTTTATTTTGATATTCAAGTTTATATTTGTATTTATGTAAGAAGGGATTAGTAAGTAGGGGAAAGAATAAAAATAGTATAACGGTATTTTAAAAATAGTAATTGAAGAGGTTAATTTAATGTGTATATATATATATA
>NW_017259537.1:14887-15617 GCF_001594045.1 Atta colombica | reverse complement strand
ATATTATTAATTTCATTTCCATTATTAGTTTATATTTTTAATATAGTTTATATTTTAAATATATATATATATGGGATAACTGTGAAGTTTAGATTAATAGTGAGAATTATAGGTAATTATAATTTTACTTTTTGTGGATTCTTAATAATTTATATGGCCTTGTTTATTAAAATACGTATTTATTTCATGTTTGATTACCTAAGACCCATGTTGAAGTCCCGATATACGGGTCAATAGCTGGCGTATTATTAAAAATAGGAAGATATGAGTTAATTCGATTAATAGAGATATATTATAAAGTTGGAGTTAAATATGGATATATTATTTTTAAAGTAAAAATTACTGGAAAAATTATTGAAATTTCGTGTTTAGTTCAGGTTGATATAAAAAGAATAGTAGCCTTATTCATCGTAATTCATATAAACTTAATGTCATATAGATTAATAACTTTTTATACAGTAGGAATATTAGGAAGGTATGTAATGATAATTTCTCTTGAACTGTGTTCTTCAGGGATATTTTATATAGTATATTTATATTATGAGCGATCGGGTAAGCGGTTGTTGTTTTTAAATAAGGGTATGTGAGTGAGAAATTTTTACCCAACTAAAAATAGTTTCCTCTACCTACCTTTTAAAAATAATGATAATTTTAATTAAAATTAATATAAAAATCTTTATTTTCAAACTAATTAATTAATTTACTTATTAATTATTATTAAAAAATAACT
>NW_017259537.1:11205-13514 GCF_001594045.1 Atta colombica | reverse complement strand
TTTAAGTCACTGCTTTAAGAGTTTGTCTTTCTATGTCACTTATACTTTGAATGGAGCTAATATTATACAGAATTATAAATTACTTAAATAATTTATTAATTAAATTATTATTAATAACTTATTAATTTAATTAATAACTTATTAATTAAACTTATTAATTAACTCATTTAACTCATCCGGAACTTCTTTTATACTAATACTATTATACTAATCATTTGTAGTTATTATCGAATCAATTAGCTTAATTATTCGCCCTTTAACATTATCTATTCGCCTAACTGCAAATATAATTGCAGGTCACTTATTATTAACTCTCCTAGGTTCCTCTGGATTAAATATTTCTAATTCATTTATACTTTTCATTTTAATTTCCACTGAAATTTTATTTTATATCCTTGAAATTTCAGTATCTATAATTCAAGCTTACATATTATTGATTTTATCAACCTTATACAGTAGAGAAACTTAACAAATAATATCAATCTCTATTTCTAATTCTTAATTTTATGACAAATCATAATCATAACCACCCCTTCCATTTAATTACCCCTAATCTTTGATCTCTGATTATTTCTTTTAATATTTTTAATAACCTATTCCGTACTGTTAGATGATTCCATAATTTTTATACTCCTATTTTATCACTCTCATTCCCAGGTACTATAATTTGTATATATTTCTGATGACGAGATGTTGTTCGTGAAGCTACTTATCAAGGATGCCATTCTATTGATGTTTTTAAATGTAAATATAGGAATAATTTTATTTCATAAATTTTCTTTTTTATTTCTTTTTTCTGAGTATACTTTCATTCTTCATTAGCTTTCAGAATTGAAATTGGCCAATCATGATCTCCTACAGGTATTATTCCATTTAATCCTGTTGATGTTCTTAATACTATTATTTTACATTCATCATGCCTTAATTAACAAAAATATAAATGAAAGAAAAAAAAGTCTTTTAATAACAATTATCCTTGGAATTTATTTTTCCTTTCTTCAACTAATTGAATACATTAATGCTCCATTTACTATAGCTGACTCAATTTACGGGTTAACATTTTTTATTGCTACTAGTTTTCAGGGAATTCATATAATTATTGGAAATTTATTCCTCCCAATATGTCTAATTCGACTTTATAAAATACATTTTCCATCGAATCACCATTTTGGATTTGAGGCAGCATCTTGATACTGACTTTTTGATTTGAGATATACTTTGATTATTCTTATTCATCTCTATTTATTCATGAAGATTTTAATATAATTTATTTATTACGTTACCTATTTTTTTATATTTATTCCTAAACTAAATCTTACTTCCTCACAAATACACTTAAAATAATTAATTTTTTTTTACTCCCTAAACTCTCTTAATATTAATTATATATTACATATTTATATATTTTTAACTAATACTTATGTATTTATATAGTATAAATATTATTACATTTAATTTTCAATTAAAAATTTTAAGTAAATTAATATAAATAATCATAAATATTATTTGATTCATCATTCTTTTATTTATCTTATCTTCCATCTTATTTTTTATTAACTTTATTATCTCCAAAAAACTAACTTAAATAAAGAAAAAATATCCACATTTGAATGCAGATTTAACTCATCATCTAGGGCTCGATTACCTTTTAGAACCCAATTTTTTATTATAAGACTAATCTTCTTAATTTTCGATACTGAAATTGCTCTTCTTCTTCCATTAATTTTTATCTCAATAAATTTTAATCCCTTTATTATTTCTTAATCATTTACATTTCTATTCATTCTAATTGGTAATATTGGTCTTTATATTGAATATAATGAATACTCCCTCGATTGAAAAACAATGTAAATTAATAATGAAAGTATTTCCCCCTTTTCTCCTCAACTAATCTAAACTTTTACTACTCTCTTAACAAATTATAGCAAATCTAATCAAAATTTTTTTGCTATTAACAAAAGAATATTAATTAATATATAACATTTTAATTGCATTAAAAAATAATATTTACGATATATATGTCTTAAAATAAGTATTTTTATTTATAATCAATCCCCTAAAATCTTACCCCCTTCCTCCACAATATTCTACAGACCCACTCCAAAGCTAAAACCTATCCCATAATAATCATTTTTATAATTAATCCTATATCACCCTTTCATAATAATTTTTAAAGTAATATTTTATACACTTAAACTTCGAATTAAACTATTGATTTAACTTTATAAATCTAAGAATTTTTTTTTATTATTATTATACTTTAATCTCTTATTACAAATTAATAAATAAATAAATTTTATATCTTCAAT
>NW_017259537.1:8311-9900 GCF_001594045.1 Atta colombica | reverse complement strand
AATATTATAAATTTTATCATACAAAATTTTTTTACTATTAATTAAATATTTAAGTATTTTAATTACTATAAATAAAACTATAAATAAAAATTTCTAATTTTTCTTTATATCTCATATAATGAAATCATTACAATTTCCTATATTTTATGAAATATACCTACATTTATTCAAAAAATGTTATTTTCCTTACTTTTTACATCTATTAAAACAAAAATATGTAAAAAATTACTAAAATGATTAATCACTCTAATTAACCTTTCCTCACCTATTAATATCTCCTACTGATGAAGCTTCGGTTCCTTACTTGATATTTTTCTCTTAATTCAAATCATCAGGGGACTTTTTCTCTCAATTCATTACTGCCATAATATTTCAATTGCCTTCAATAGAATCATTCGTATTATCCAAAATGTACCTAATCGCTGAATCATACGTAATATTCATATAAATAGAGCGTCTTTTTTCTTTATCTGAATATACCTACACATTGGACGAGGTATTTATTACAACACTTTTAACTTAACATATACCTGAATATCTGGTGTAACAATTTTCTGACTTTTAATAGCTACAGCTTTCCTTGGCTATGTATCCCCTTCAGAACAAATATCATTCTGGGGAACTACAGTAATTATTAATCTTATATCGACTATCCCGTATATTGGAAATATATTAGTCATATGAATTGAGGTGAATTTTCAATTAATAATTCTACATTAAACCGATTTTTCTCCTTGCACTTCATTCTATCTTTCATTATTTTTTTATTTATTATATTCCATCTATTCTTTCTACACCTTACAGGATCTTCAAATCTTACGAGAACAAATAGAGAGCTTCATAAAATCCCATTCCACTTTAAAAATCAATTAGGTTTTAATGTTATATTAACGATTTTTCTTCTTATTATCCTTCAATACCCTTATATATTCAGTGAATCTGATAATTTTATCCCTGCTAATCGTTTAGTCATACTTATACATATTCAACCTGAATGATACGTCTTTTTTGCCTATGGTATTCTCCGGTCTATCCCTAATAAACTTTAGTAATTGCCCTTACTATATCAATTTTAATTTTATATACCCTTCACCTCACTAAATCTATTGACTCCCATCCTTCATGTATAATTCTGTTCATGTATAATTCTAATCAACTAATATTTTGAATAATTATTAATACATTTATTCTCTTAACTTGAGCAGGCACCCAATTAATTGGGGATCCATATATCCTTATTAGTCAAAACATTACTATAACTTATTTATTATTTTTTGCCCTCTTGCCCCTAAACTATAAAATATGAAAATTTATTATTTATTTATAAATATCTTATTCTTTATCTTTCCCCCCAAATAGTAATTACTAAATAATTACTTAAATCACATTCTTAAATAGCCCCTTAACTCCCGTCTTCTCCTGTTCCCGCATTATCTTAAAACTTAAACTTTTATCCTTATTTTACCCATTTCTATTAAACCTCTCTAACCTAATTAACTCTTTAACTATATTATCGATACATAATTTATTACATTATTTATCAGCTATTTATTAACTATATTTTATTATTTTTAATTTACAACTAATTG
>NW_017259537.1:4763-8211 GCF_001594045.1 Atta colombica | reverse complement strand
AAAAGTGGCTGAATTTACGATTTAGAGGGCACATCTGGGTCGAATATGGCGGGATTTATCGATTATCTGCCATATATAGGACAAAAGTGACCGGGTTTGCCGTTTAGAGGACAAATCTGGGACGAAAGTGGCTGGGTTTAGAGGATATGTCTTTGCCGTAGATGGCCGGATTTACCTTATAGATGTAGTTTCTGGGCCGAAAATGTCCGGATTTACCATTTATATGCCATATCAAGACCAAAAGTGGCCGCATTTACCGTTTAGAGGTCTGTGCCAAAGTGACAGAATATCGTTATACTATTTTTATTCTTTCTCCTATCCCCTACTTACTAATCCCTTCCTACATAAATACAAATATTAACTTGAATATCAAAATAAAAATCATCAAATTTAAAATAGAAGGTAAAATAATTTTTCAACATAAATATATTAACTCATTATACCGCATTCGTGATAATACCCAACGTATTAAATTAATTAAAAGTACTATCAAATTAATATACAACCACGATCATTATAATCCAATTAAATTAGTAGATTTTCCGACTATTAAATACATAAAAAAATAATCATATCATACTCAGCTATAAAAATCGAAGCAAACACCCCTTTAAAATACGCCACATTAAATCCTGAAACTAACTCTAACTCAATAAAATCTATCGGCCTACGATTCAATCCCGCTTACACTCTTATAAAAAATACAAAAAATAATGAACTTAACATTAATCCATATCATATATATATATACTTGTCATTTCATATAATACAAAAAAGAATATCTTTACCTTAAAATTACCAAAAAAATTATAATTAAACTAATCTCATATGATGAAATTTGTGAAATAGTTCGCACAGCCCCAATTAAAGAATATATAGAATTAGAAAATCACTCTATAAACATAAATATATAACCAATAAATGTTAAAAAAATATTTAAAATTAATAAAGAATAATTTAAATAATAAATATTTGTAATATATGTTTTCGGCCCAGATATGGCTACTAAACGGTAAATCCATCCAGTCTAAACGGAAATTTAGGCCACTTTCTGCTCAGATATGACATCTAAATGGAAAATCCATCCATATTCGGCCCTGATATGGCCTCTAAACTGAAAATCCAGCCACTTTCGGCCCAGATATGATTTTTAAACTGTAAATCAAGCCACTTTTGACTCGGTTATGGCTCCTAAACGGAAAATGCGACCACGTTCGGTCCAGATATGGCATGTAAACTGTAAATCCGACCACTTTCGTCCCAGATATGGCCACTAAACGGCATATTAAATTTGATGATTTTTATTTTGATATTCAAGTTAATATTTGTATTTATATAGGAAGGGATTAGTAAGTAGGGGATAGGAGAAAGAATAAAAATAGTATAACGATATTCTGTCACTTTGGCACAGACCTCTAAACGGTAAATGCGGCCACTTTTGGTCTTGATATGGCATATAAATGGTAAATCCGGACATTTTCGGCCCAGAAACTACATCTATAAGGTAAATCCGGCCATCTACGGCAAAGACATATCCTCTAAACCCAGCCACTTTCGTCCCAGATTTGTCCTCTAAACGGCAAACCCGGTCACTTTTGTCCTATATATGGCAGATAATCGATAAATCCCGCCATATTCGACCCAGATGTGCCCTCTAAATCGTAAATTCAGCCACTTTTGGATCAGATATGGCCTCTAAACGGTAAATTCGGCCACTTTCGGCCCAGATATGGCCTCTAAATGATAAATCCAGCCATTTTCGGCTCAGATATAGCATCTGAACTGTAAATCCGTTCACTTCCGGCCAGATATGGCAGCTGAACCGTAAATACCGTCCATTTCGGCCAAGATATGTCCTCTAAACGATAATTCTCGCTATTTTCGTCCCAGATATTGCCTGTAAACGGTAAATACGTCCACTTTCGGCCCAGACACGATATCTAAAGAGTAAATCCAGACACTTTCGAACCACATATGTCAACGAAAATGTAAATTCTGCCACTTTTGGTCAAGAAATGGTCTTTAAACGTTAAATCCGGCCACTTTCGGCTCAGATAAGGCATCTAAACGGTAAACCCGGCCACTTTTGGCCTAGATATACCATCTGAACGGTAAATCCGGCCACTTTCTGCCCAGTTATGGCCTCTGAACCGTAAATCCGGCCACTATTGGCCATGATATAGCCTCTTAATGGTATTTATCGTTTAGGGACCGAAAGTGGGCGAATTTAGCATTTAGTTTTCATTTCTGGGCCGAAAATTGCCGGATTTACCGTTTAAAGGACATATATAGGCCGAAAGTTACGAGATTTTCCATTTAGAGTACATATCTGTTCCTGTTTAAATGCCATACCTTGGCTGAAAGTGTTCAAATTTACTGTTTAGTAGCCATATATGGGCCGAAAGGGGTCGGAATTACCGTTTAGATGCTATATCTGGGCCGATAGTTTCCGGATTTACCTTTTAGAGGACATATTTGGGCCAAAAATGACCAGATTATCGTTTATAGACAACATCTAGGCAGAGAGTTACCGGATTTACCCTTTAGGGGACATATCTAGATGGAAAGTGACCTAAATTTCCGTTTAGAGGCCATACCTGTAACGAAAGTGGCCGGATTTACCGTTAAGAGTCCATAGTTGTGATGAGAATGGATGGATTTACTGTTTAGAGAACATATCTGAACAGAAAGTATCCTAAATTTCCGTTTAGAGTGGATGGATTTACCGTTTAGTAGCCAGCTAGTACAAAACGATATATTAACATTATTTATTATTTAAATTGTTCTTTATTAATTTTAATTATTTTTTTTACATTTATAGGTTATATATTTATGTTTATAGAGTGATTTTCTAATTCTATATATTATTTAATTGGGACTGTGCGAGATATTTCACAAACTTCATCATATGAGATTAGTTTAATTGGTTTTGATAATTTTAAGGTAAAGATATTCTTTTTTGGATTTTATGAAATGGCTTGTAAAATCCATTTTTGTTATTTTTTGTAAGAGTGTCAGCGGGATTGAATCGTAGACCGATAGATTTTGTTGAGTCAGAGTTATTTATCATTATATTATAGTCAGGTTTAATGTGGAGTATTTTAGAGGGGTGTTTGTTTTGAATTTTATAGCTGAGTATGATATGATTATTTTTTATATATATTTAATAGTCGGAATATTTACTAATTTAATTGGATTATAATGATCATGGTTGTATATTAATTTGATAGCATTTTTTAAATTAATTTAATACGTGTGATATTATCACGAATGCGGTATGATGAGTTAATATATTTATTTTGAAAGATTATTTTACCTTTTATTATAAATTTTATGATTTTTATTTTGATATTCAAGTTAATATTTGTATTACTGTAGGAAGGGATTAGTAAGTAGGGGATAGAAGAAAGAATAAAAATAGTATAACGGTATTTTAAAAATAATAATT
>NW_017259537.1:433-4663 GCF_001594045.1 Atta colombica | reverse complement strand
AATATTTAAGAAAATTAAGATAAGTTAAGAGGGGAATAAAGATGTTAGGTTTATATTATATTTATATATGATGATAATGTTATTGTAAAATTAATCTATAGTTAAAATAGATAAATAAAAATATATGATGCGAAGTTGAGTGAAATTAGAATAATTAGAAAAAGTAAAAATAATATTGATATATAAGAATAAATTAAAAGAAAATTTAACTTTCTTCAATATGTTTTCAAAACATAAATTTATTCAGGATCATTAATTTTAAATATATTTAAATGATATTAGGCGTACAACTTTGCTTCCGCCGTTTTCCTATATAGATGACTTTAGCGGTAAGTGGTGGTCGAAATAAATAGATCATAGACGTCATACAATAAACTTGGGCATCTGTCAACATAACCCCATAGAAACATTAGTCGATTTGTGTCTGCATCATAAAATTATTCTCGATTGAAAATGTCAGTTTACGAGCCAAATTCTCGTCATTTGCGGGAGGTTTTAATTTTTTGCTTCAATATGAAGAAATCTGCGGCTGAGGCTTATCGAATGCTCTCAAATACTTATACTATCAAATACAATGGTGAGGCCGCTATTAGTGAAAGAACGTGTCGTGAGTGAGTTTCAACGCTTCAAGAACGGTGATTTCCAAGGTCATGCTCTGTATTTGGTGGGACCAGCTCGGCGTAGTGTATTATGAACTGTTAAAACCGACTGAAACAATCACAGGCGATCGGTATCGAACGCAATTGATGCGTTTGAGTCGAGCATTGAAAGACAAACGGCCGCAATACAACGAGAGACACGATAAAGTGATTTTGCAGCATGATAATGCTCGAACCCCATGTTGCGAAAGACATACTTGGAAACGTTGAAATGGGAAGTCCTACCCCACCTTCCGTATTCTCCAGATATTGCTCCCTCTGACTTGTTTCACTTGTTTCGATCAATGGCACACGACCTGGCTGACCAGCACTTCCGGTCTTATGAAGAAGTAAAAAATTAGATCGACTCGTGGATAGCCTCAAAAGATGACCAGTTTTTTCGACGCGAGATTCGTACTTTACCCGAAAGATGGGAGAAAGTAGTAGCCAGCGATGGATAATACTTTGAAGCATAAATGTATAACCAGTTTTTTATAATAAAACCTCGAATTTCGAAAAAAAAATGGCGGAAGCAAAGTTGTACACCTAATATAAATGTTATAAATTATATGGATAAATTTCTAACAGAAGTTGTTAGAGGGATATTTAAATAATTTAATAGAATAATATATAATAATAGAAATTATTGATTGTAAATTAAAAATAATAAAATATAGTTAATAGCTAATAAATAATGTAAAAAATTATATATAGATAATATAGTTAAAGAGTTATTTAGGTTAGAGAGGTTTAATAGAATAGTGTAAGATAAGGATAAAAGTTTAAGTTTTAAGATAATGCGGGAACAAGGGAAGTTGGGAGTTAAGGGGTGTTTAAGAATGTGATTTAAGTAATAATTTAGAAATTACTAGTTGGAAAGATAAAGAATAAGAAATTTATAAATAAATAATAAATTTTCATATTTTATAATTTAGGGGCAAAAGGGCAAAAAATAAGAAATAAGTTATAGTAATAGAAATAAGTATAGTATAAGGATTTGACTAATAAGGATATATGGATTCCCAATTAATTGGGCGCCTGCTCAAGTTAAGAGAATAAATATATTAATAATTATTCAAAATATTAGTTGATTAGATAGAATTATACATGAAAGACGGGAGTAAATAGATAATGAGGTGGAGGGTATATAAAATTAAAATTGATATAGTAAGGGCAATTGTTAAAGTTTATTAGGGATAAACCGGAGAATAGCATAGGCAAAAAGGAAGTACCATTCAGATTGAATATGGAGTGACTAGACCATTGGCAGGGGTAAAATTATCATGGTCTCTGAATATATAAGGGTATTAAAAAATAATAAGAAGAAAAATAGATAATATAACATAAAACCTAATAGATCTTTAAAGGTAAAGTATGGTGGAATGGGATTTTATAAAGATCTCTATTTATTTCCGTAAGATTTGAAGATCCTGTAAGATGTAGAAATAATAGATGGAATATAATATTAGGTATACAACTTTGCTTCCGTCGTTTTTTTTTCCGAAATTCGAGGCTTTATTATAAAAAAACTGGTTATATATTTATGATTCAAAGTATTGTCCATCGCTGGCCACTTTCTCCCATCTTTCGGGTATCGGGCGTACGAATCCCGCGTCGAAAAAACTGGTCATCTTTTGAGGCTATCCACGAATCGAATTTTTACTTCTTCATAAGACCAGAAGTGCTGGTCAGCCAGGCCATGTGCCATTGATCGAAACAAGTGATAATCAGAGGGAGCAACGTCTGGAGAATACAGCGGGTGGGGTAGGACTTCCCATTTCAACGTTTCCAAGTATGTCTTGACCACTTTCGCAACATGGGGTCGAGCATTGTCATGCTGCAAAATCACTTTATCGTGTCTCTCGTTGTATTGCGGCCGTTTGTTTTTCAATGCTCGGCTCAAATGCATCAATTGCATTCGATACCGATCGCCTATGATTGTGTCAGTCGGTTTTAACAGTTCATAATACATTATGCCGAGCTGGTCCCATCAAGTACAGAGCATGACCTTGGAGCCGTGAATATTCGATTTGGCCGTCGATAGAAGCATGGCCAGGAATTCCCCATGATTTTCTGCGCTTGGGATTATCGTAATGAACCCAGTTTTCGTCCCCAGTCACAATGCGATGCAGAAATCCCTTCCGTCTTTGCCTTTCAAGCAGCTGTTCACAAGCAAACAAACGCCTTTCAACATCTCTCGGCTTCAATTCGTACGGCACCCAATTTCCTTGCTTCTGAATCATTTCCGTGACTTTGAGGCGTTTTGAAATGGCTTGTTGGGTCCCAATGATCGTGCCAATTCTTCTTGATTTTGACACGAATCTTGCTCAAGTAATGCCTCCAATTCTGCATTTTCGAAAACCTTCTCTCTTCTACCGCTATGCCGGTCTTCGACGTCAAAATCACCGTTATTGAAGCGTTGAAACCACTCACGACACGTTCACTAATAGCGGTCTCGCCATATGTATTTGAGAGCATTCGATGAGCCTCAGCCGCAGATTTCTTCATATTGAAGCAAAAAATTAAAACCTCCCGCAAATGACGAGAATTTGTCTCGTAAACTGACATTTTCAATCGAGAATAACTTTATGATGCAGACACAAATCGACTAATGTTTCTATGGGGTTATGTTGACAGATGCCCAAATTTATTGTATGACGTCTATGATCTATTTATTTCGACCACCACTTACCGCTAAAGCCATCTATAAGAAAAGCGGAAGCAAAGTTGTACATTTATAATTTATAATTTATAATTTATATGATCTTTTTTATTAAAATATGTATTTATTCATTTCATGTTTGATTACTTAAGATCCATGTTGAAGCCCCGGTATACGGGTCAATAGTTTTAGCTGGCGTATTATTAAAAATAGGAAGATATGGGTTAATTCGATTAATAGAGATATATTATGAAGTTAGAGTTAAATATGGATATATTATTTTTAGAGTAAGAATTATTGAGAGAATTATTGTGGGAATTTTGTGTTTAGTTCAGATTGATATAAAAAAAATACCTTATTCATCCATAGTTCATATAAATTTAATGTTATGTAGGTTACTAACTTTTTATATAGTAGGAATATTAGGAATATGTAATGATAATTTCTCATGGACTGTGTTCTTCAGGGATATTTTGTATAGTAAATTTATGTTATGAGCGATCGATCGGGGAGACGGTTGTTATTTTTAAATAAGGGTATAGTCTGAAATTTAGCTACAGTTATTATATGATGATTTTTATTTTGTATAATGAATTTTTCTTTTCCTTTGTCATTAAATTTTATTGGGGAAATATTAATATTAATAAGAATTGTAAATTGAGATATTAGAATAATAATGTATTTAATATTGGTTTGTTTTTTAGGAATGCTTATTCGTTATACTTACTTTCATATGTTTATCATGGGAAAAATATTTATAATGAAAATAAGGTTTATGGTTCAAGTTTAAAAGAGTATATGATTTAAGTTATACATTTCCTTCCTTTGTTAATATATTTATTAAATTTAATTATATTTATATAATTTGAAGGGTAGAAGTAGATTAGTGGAGTGATTGTTATTAAAGAATAGAGAGGGAAAATTGTTAGA
>NW_017259537.1:0-279 GCF_001594045.1 Atta colombica | reverse complement strand
AAATTTATTATATTAATTGATTGAATTTCTATATTATTTATTAGATTTATTATATTAATTTCTTCTATAATAATATATTATATAGAGTAACTTATATGAATATGGAGAATTATTAACTGATTTAATTATTTATTGTTATTATTTATTTTACCTATAATTTTATTAGTAATTAGTTCTTACGTTATTAAGATTTTAGTTGGTTGAGATGGATTAGGAATAGCATCATATTGTTTATTTATTTATTATCATAATTATATATTTTATAATTCTGGGATAATT
>NW_017259536.1:4374944-4376825 GCF_001594045.1 Atta colombica | reverse complement strand
CAACTTAATTCTCGGCCCCTAATTTCAATCGATGTGATTACCTATTTAAATTTATATATCTTTCCCGCCGTATAGTCATATTGAAGCGCTATTTTTAAGAATAATACAGCTTTTAAACGGACTGTAATTATTGACGATTGTACTAATCTAACTTAAAAAAAAAATCGTAAAAGCAAAGTCATTCAAAATGCAACATTTGAAGCATTGCGTACTTTTTGCTTTTCAATTGAAAAAAAGTGAACCACAGAAAATGATCTGTTCGGCTTTGTGTGTATGGGGGAGCATGTTATTTCCTAGTATCAGTATCTATAAGAAGTGGTTCCAGCAATTTAAGAATAGAAATTTCAATAATGAAAAATGTCTAGGACAACCTAAAAAGTCAATAATGACTTTTTTCCAAAATGGAATTCGACAGCTCTCCAAAAGATATGCACAAATATGAAAGCAAGGAAGATTACTTCGAAGATTAACTTATTCTGCTTTTTATAAATTAATTAGCAAAGTTCAATGAAAAAGGCCGAGAATTAAATTGCGCACCGAATATTATATATATGTATGTATGTATGTGTGCGTGCGTGCGTGCGTGCGTGCGTGTGTATGTGTGCGTGTGTGCGTGCGTGCGTGCGTGCGTGCGTGCGCGTGTGTGTGCGCGCGCGCGCGCGCGCGCGTGTGCGTGTGTGTGTGTGTGTGTGTGTGTGTGTACATAAGTATATAAAGAGATTCATTCTTCATTGATAATTTAAATGTATAATACATACACACATACAATAGTAAAAAGATAAATTATCTTAATTAAGACAAATAATCTTATACATTGCGTATATCTCAGCACAATGGCAGATAAGTGTACAAAAAACTCCAACATTTCCAAGCTCTCTCTTTTTCACACAGATCGCCTTCAACATTTATTTCGTCTCGAGACTCCGTGGACGATGCAGGTGCAGTTTATAAAAAAAGGAAACAGGTTCGTACACCATCAGTACCACCGTCGATGAAAAAAAGAAAAGAAAGAAGAAGGAAGAAAGAACAAAAGTAAAAGAAGAGACGCACAATCGTACTTGCGATGTTTAGGACAGGATGCGATTGATGTAGTCGTGAAGAGAGAAGGGGGAAAAGAGGGGGTAGTTGCAGAGGGAAAGCTGGATGGAAGCAAAGAAGAATGTCCCGTCTCCATGTCGCCGCACCCAATAACACGCGGGTAATCACGATTTAATAGCTCAATAACATCCGCCACTGTGCCCTGCCACGGACCTCGAAACAATTTATCGGTCCCGCTAGTCAATAAATTCAGTTTTTGAGTTGTATACGGGCCTGACCGGTCCCGCGAGAGCAGGCCATGAAGCGTTTAAATCTCAAAGCGAACGCATCGAATTCAGACTGGCGAATTTCAAAATAACGCATATAAATTATCGAAAGAATAAATATCAGTTCAAGTTTCAAAATATCAGTACCTCCCTCCCTTTTTTTTATGATACCAATCTTTCTAATTTCACGCTAATAAAATCGTGAAACATACGTAATCACAACATATTTGTTGATATTACGAGAAATAAAAAATATATTAGTTATTGAATTATATAAAATTGCATTCTATTTCCAAGTATTTTCTCATATAAGTTTATGTAAAAAGAGTAAACTTTTTATAATAAACTTTTTAAAATAAACAGAGAATTAACAAAAAAAAAGGGACAAGATATCTATTGACTGCAAAATGTGTTTGTATTAAAAAAAAAAATTCCTCCCCGGCGGGGAATCGAACCCCGGTCTCCCGCGTGACAGGCGGGGATACTGACCACTATACTACCGAGGACTTGTTGAATTGATTCTTCTCTTATTATAGTCTACGAATACGTCAAGATATTCCTATTTCATTATCTCAAT
>NW_017259536.1:4366479-4374844 GCF_001594045.1 Atta colombica | reverse complement strand
AATTTTTTGATTTTATTAAATAATAATTTACGTAATTTATTTAGATATATAATTTATTTAGATATCATGATAAATTTAATACATATGTATTAAAAACAGACAAATAAAATATGAAAGTCCTCAAAAGGAACAGATATATTCTGTATGTATTTATAATATAAAAATTAATATTAAAAAACTAAACTATGTTATAAATTAAAGTTCTTTTCTGTAAATCTTTTTTAAATTCATAGTGATTAATTTACAAGTTAATTTTAATTTAATTAATTTTTAAAGACAAAGATTAATCTATTGGTGCTCACTGCTTATCAAAAACTTTCCGTGTCTCGTAATGCATACATATTTGCTTGATTCGTCATTAAATTATCGCATATACGTAAAAAAACCTAACAATACAGAATATTAACTTATAAAACGGACTTTGTTGTTCTTGCATACTCACTCGTTTTGACTCATCTAAAGGAATTTCTTATAGTAATTAAATTAATGAGCAGACACATATTTAGAATTTCTTGCGCCCTTGGTAAGAAAATATATTGAAGCCATTCTTTCTTCAGAAAAAAATTTTTATTTGGCGATAGTTATAACTTTACTGTAATATAATATGGAGATGCAGGATTAAGAAAATGACATCTGATCTAATGTGGTTAAATATTGATAGCATATTAAAACATTACAAGTATTTTATTACTATCAATAAATTTAAATTTATGTTCCCAGCAAACGAGAATGTATAAGCTTAAATCCGCTGTTTTTTAGTCAGAAAAACACATTTTTTTTTCCTAGGAAGCAAAAACAAATATATTCACAGTACTTGCTAACTATACATTTTTCCCATCTTTCGGGCAATTTGTGTATACCAAAAAAATTCCTCATCTTTCGAGGCAAATTCATCAAGCCATTTTCCGATGTCTTCGTAAGAATCGAAGTGCTGCTCAGCGAGCGCGTGGCGCATCGACGAAAATAGGTGATAATCAGAAGGTGCCAGATCTGGTGAGTAAGGGATGGGTAGCACTTCCCAGTTAAGTGTCTGCAAGTAGTTTTGGACCATTGTTGACGTATGCGATGGTACATCGTGGAGGAAAATCAGCTTGTCTTTTCCGATAATGCGGCCTTTTTTCACGCAGAGCACGATGCAATTTGATCAGTTGTTGGTGGTAGCGGTGAGCATTAACAGTTTCACTAGGTTTTAACAGCTCGTAGTAGATGACACTTCCTGATCCCACCAAACGCACAGCATCATCTTCCGTCCGAAGCGATTTGGACTTAAGGAAGATGTTAAGTTGGGCGGGATCAATCCGAGATTTCTTGCGTTTAGGATTCTGAAAATAGATCCACTTTTCATCGCCTGTCACAATCTGATGCAGGAATGACTTTCTTTTTTGCCTGGCAAGCAGAATTTGGCATGTGTTTTGGCGTCGCTCTATCTGCCTATCGTTCAGTTCATGCGGCATCCATTTTCCGATCTTTTAAACCTTCCCCATGGCATGTAGCCGCATGGAAATGGCTGCTTGAAAAACATTCAATTGCTCGGCAAGCATTTTTTGCGATTGGTTATCGTCCAAAAGAGCCTGCAATTGATAGTCCTCAACCTTCCTGGGCCGATTTTCACGCTTCTTATCACTCAGGTCAAAATTGTCGTTATTGAATCGGTGAAACCAATCTCTGCATGTTGTTTCCGATAAAGCATTGTCGCCATAGGCCTCTACAAGCATTCGATGCGATTCGGCAGTCGATTTCTTCAAATTGAAACAGAAAAGCAAAGCTTCCCGCATATGCTTTTTTTTTTAGCAAAAAATTAGACATGATTACGAAAGAAAAAATGTATGAAATTGCTGATGATGTGCACTAGTTAATGTTGACAGATGTGAAACACATAAAAAAAAGTGTGTTGTGTGCCCAGGGTAGCTTTGTACGCTTACTAATGCCACCTATGAGCAAACAGCGGATTTAAACTTATACACCTGGTAAAATGGACTGAAATTTTTTTCTACCCAAATGCGTATTTTAAATAGCAAATACTTTCTTTTGGATTTAATTGGATTCAATTAGGTTCAATTGGATTGAAAAATTTCCTACTCAAAATTTTGAATTGGAACAGTATTCACAACTGTGTTTGCGCACAGAAAAGCTAATATTATTTTTAGATTGAAAGACGTAGAGATATGCTCCATGCAATTCCTACAAATAAATAAAAATGCATTCAAGATTGAAAAGCATTCATTTTAACATTAGTGAATCAATATTTCTGAAAATCTGAATCCATTTCAATTCATTTCAATCCATTCTCGTTTGCTGGGTAGTATGTGATTTTTTCACGTTATTTAAAAAATCACATGATATTAGAAATCATCCATCGTGTGATTTTATAGTATGGAAATTTAAAGAATTTAATGATAGAAATAGAAGAAAAGAAAACGTATCATCAACTTTTCAAATACGTCATTAAAAAAAAAAAAAATTATGTAATTTGGAATAATTCGTTATATAATTTATTTATCTTACTTACATGATTTCGTTATGCAATTTTGTGACGCGATTTTTTTTTAGTATGTTCGAGTTGCAACGAAATCCAAAATCTCCGACATTTTACGGATCACAATTTTTGCTCTCCCTGGATTTGCGTCCTTGGCAAGAGCCAGTTTCGTCAATGCCTAACTACGCCCCTGAGACATGTATCCGTCGCAGTGGCAACGGAAATTTCGTACGTGCGACCGCAAGGTGGCGCGCGCATGCATAAAATCGACGCACGCGCCAAGCATGATCAGTAGCATAATAATCGCTGTGGAGGTTGGATCGCGTGCTGTTCCTGTCTTTTTCTTCCTCTCTCCGTCACTCATCGCTTCTCTCTCTCTCTATTTATCTGTTTCCCTCTCCTTTTACCTTCTACTCCTTCTCTCCATTGTTACCAGATAATAGCGCTCGCTCGTAATAAGGATTGGTGACAATAAATGAGCTGGCCAGCCGCGAGAAGGTGCATTGCCGTACATCGTGTTGCGTAAGGAAAGCTCGTTGTACGAGCGAATGAGTGATTCGTGTACGTGCGCGTGTGAACGCGTTTCATCGTGAGTGAACTCACCTGTGGCTACAGATATCTACCTTCGCGATCTATACCTCATCTTTCTCCATAGAAGACTGTCATCCGCTGCTAAAATGAAACACGTCGCGTTCATTGTCATAGCTCTACTTCTCGGTATGTTTGGACTGATTGTTATTTCACTCATTTCTCAGATTCTTTGTTTCCCCGTCCGAATTTCACTTGGCAGATATGACAATGATGTGCAATCTCTTCAATTAGAATCCAGATATAGATAAGACATTTTTCCTAAGTCTGTTGATTTATCTTTATTTAGACTAGCATCTACATACGCTCGATGAAGTATGGAATCTTTGATATTTCTCACGTAATTTTGGAAAATCTGCGAAATAAAAATCATTTCTTTTCAGATTCCTCTGAAAATCTGACGAATCATTATTAAGTTAGTGAATTAATGTGATTGAAGTTTGGAGTGTTCGTGGAGCTAAAATTAGAATTAGATATTTGTCGACGATTTTTAACAATTCGGAGATCTGTTTAGACAGTGAATATAAGAAAGTCACTTGAAATATAATTGCTAATTGTATAAAAGTCGTAAATCCCCGAGAAAGTCATGATTAGCTATCAAACGGAAACAACAATGATAAACGTCATCCGGAGAAATTCTAGGAAATTGTCAAGAAAGGTCCAATTAGAAGGAAATCCAATTAGATTTCTAATGCTTTTTCAAAATATCACAGGAAATCAGATGTATACGTAACATTTTACATCTCACAAAAAACATCATGATAATAGAAAATTATCATAAACTTGTTATGCAATATTTATGCTATTCACAGAGCGGAAAATCATCTATGAAAAGCGAGTGTAACGTTTAAAATCTTGTAACATTGCAGTCTGAGATATCTTATATATTTTTTTAATTTATTTAATATACTAAGATCTGGTTTGACGGAATATAAAATTTCTCTTATTTTTTAAATTAGATTTTGATCCAAATTTTGTAATCGTTTATTTATTCTTCTGTTAGATATTTCTAGAAAAAAAGATTAAGTTTTCCTTAGAAAATTTCCTCGTTTTTGACATTAAAACGTAGAATAACTGGTACCCTGAAAAATATTCTAAATTTTAATAAATAAACTTGAATAGTAATAGTATGTATGTATTTACAACTATGCGTAAACATACATTTATTTGATATAGGAATTATTAATTTCATTTAATTTATCATTTTATAATAAATATTTATTGTAGATATATGTATTTATTTATACTGCAATGTGTACTTAGTTCTATTTAAAAAAATATGTCTTAAGATTCAATAAATTTTTCTTCAGTATAGAGTTTTGAAACTTTGAGAGAAATTTAATTGCTGTAATCTGGACCTTTTTTTGACACAAGCGAAATTTCGCTTTCAAATTTCTCTGAAATAAAGGAGAGCGGAATTTCTTTCTTAAAATATTTTGTTAAAAAGTTATTTGATAACATAATACAGATATTGAAAAATAACTCTGAATTTTTCCACATTTTTTGAAAGCCTAAAAAGTAGAACAGCAAAAAAAAAACGAAGTAAAAATATGATTGCAGACAAAGATTTAAGTTAGTTCTAATGTTGAATGCTGTTTAAATGTTTTTCTTTTACAATAAATTTGTTTACTAAAAGACAAACTATGAAGAAGGATAGCTCGCGAAAAAACGATGATACTCCTAGCGTTTGCCAATTATAGATGACAAAAATCAATTCCACTGTATATATTGTAAATACGATAAAATTAGACAAAATAAAATTATTTAAAACTACAAAATTGAAACTTGCAAATTTCTTATTATAATTTATTACAACGTTCAATATAACTCGACCATCTTACAAAGATTACTCACATATTTTAGCAGATTATGCATATGATCCACTAGATTACACTGTCCCAGAATGTTTCAAAAGCATACAGTTATTATAATTTTTAATGACTAATTATATGTCGATCATACACACAACGCATTATTACGATGACGTAATCTTCAATCGACTCTCAACGGAGTCTTTCTTCGCAACGGTGATTAATCGTATTATGTTCAATTATTCATTGAATATAAAATTGTTGACCTTGATTTAAATTATAATATAAATCACCTTCAAAATTAATCGAATAATTCGTTTCAATAAATTAATCTCTTTGAAATAAGAAGCGTATGATTTTTATAATTTTGAAATATCAAAGAAATGATGGATATTCGAATTAAAATTATTATCGGCCTCACAATAGAAAATTAAACAGACTCTCGGCTCATTGAGTTATTTAGTATAATTGTCTTTTCGAAAATGTTATTATTTATCGTTATTTATACGTAAAGAAACTGATTGGATTTTATTCTTTCCTCTATCGTTCTTCAGCATGTTATCGTTCACGATAACAGTTGATCGTTGATCGCCAAGTTTATAATACTGTGTTCGACGCACTTTGTTCCACGATTATGCATTTAAATGTGATGCTCAATCTTTGTCGTCTCATCAGTAAACACCGCGTATATACCTTATTTTGATACATCCTGTTATTAATAATCGGATTGTAATAATATCAAGTAAAAATTATGAAGAATTTATGTATTTCTCAAATCCAACACATTTTAAATATCTGTTAATTTCTCTACTAAATATCGACATTAAATTTCTAAAATTATATACATTGAATGCAAACATCGGCTATCTTATTGTCTTTAATGCATTCAATTATTAATAGTTAAGACACATACACATAACAATAATTTTGTCAATTAAAAAACATGAAGAATCTGCGTATTCTTCGGATAATTCGACATTTTAAATCTTTTTCTTTATTAAATATCTAAATTGATGTTGAGAGCAAACATCGAATATCTTATCTTTGATGCATTTAACTACTGATAATCGAATTGTGACAATAATTGTTTGTTAAGTAAGAAGTTTGAAGAATTTACGTATTCTTTGGATAATTCGACATTTTTAATCTCTGCCAATTTCTGTACCAAACATTTTCTTTTAATTTTCTGTTAAATATTATAAATTTTATTAATTAAATACGATGAGCGGAATCTGTAGAAATAGTTTATCAAATGATGTTTTTTTTTTTTTCAAATTAATGAATATGATTATTAAAATTATGGAAAGTATCGGAATTATTAATACTTTATTTAGTTTATCTCTTGAATTTTCTTTATCGGAGTCGGCGTCAGCACACATGGCATATGAACCGTTCAAACTTCACGACTTCCTGTTGAACGAGAAGCTTCCACGCAAAACGCCAACGTGTACAAAAGAGAAATTTGATTGGAATGTCTGATATTATTTCATCAACATTAATTTATCATTAAACTTTTGTCTTGATATAAAAAAACGAAATCAACATATGTGATGCTTTCTAACAATTTTGCGTGCCTACACGCGAAGAATAATCGGAATTTGAATCATTTGCTATTACAGCGAATCCATAATTCCTGCAAAAAAAAATGTATAACGATACCGTGAAACAGAAATTGATGTAAGATAAATGTTAAATCTATCACTATGAGAAATATTGGGTCATTACATGTTTTGACACTTTTAGGAGAGATACTTTATTTGTATCATGTTTATGTTTTTAAAAAAATTTATATTTTTAAGTAATTACATTATACTGTTCGATAAAGTTTTTTACAGAAGATCTTAAAGAAGATATTTATTTCTTCAACATTGATATAACATGTATAATCTTTTTGAAATCAATACTAATAGCATTCTTTTAATGGAAATATATTCACAAATCATAGGCTAATTATATGTTTGAAATGAGATAGATAAAATTATAATAACATTACATAATACTGCTTGCATTTCCTGTTAACCCTGTCATTCATGGATTTAACATATTCTATGTGGTTTTTTATATTTGCTTTAACTTTTTTGTAATATAATTTGAAGATCCGGATTTAAACATTTTAGAATTTTTTTTTAAATGGTCATTTTTTGCGAATTTTTCCAATAACATTTCTTTGAAGCATTGTAATTAATTAAAAATAAAATATTTATTTGAAGTATTCATATTTATCTGTTTTTTCTGTCTGACTTCGAGGTATAAATTTCACACGTTTTAAGCTAAAAAATACTTATTCAATCCAGAAATATAGCAAAGTTGCAGGATTTCACAAACCTTGATGTGACCAGAAAGATAACAATGACTTACTAGGATTAAGGCTCCATCCATGTCAATCGTGTTAATAGACATACCGATTTCATCTTTTTTTTTATAAACAATGGACAAGCCTTTAGAAGTGAATGAGAAAAAACCGTGCAAGATAATTTTAACTAAGAACTGATTCGAAATAAAAAAAATTAAAGGTAAACGTAGATTTATCGATCTAAGCAAATTCGTTATTTGCCACATCAAAATGTAATATACTGTTAACTAGGATATAGGACAATCGACTTAGTTAATATCTAGACTAATCGAGTAAAAATAATTTTTTCGTCACTATGACTCATGATCACATATCTTTGTTTGCTTTCAAAACTCATTATTCTCCAGTTGATAATACTGTTATTCATCATAGCAATTTAATGCCTGTTTCTACGAATGTAGATTAACTTTAGTTTTTATTTTATATTCTCTTCATCTTTTTTTAATTTTTTTCCAGAACAGAATATTTATGATGAATATTTATTATTATCATTCATTTTTTTAAATGTTATATAAATTTTATATAAAGCTTTATTCGAAATATTATTAAAAGATAGACTATTTAACGTAATATTTATAATAAGTATAAATGAATATTTCTGTCATTTTTTTTAATGTCTTAATATACGTGGGTCATTTGGTAAATTTCCTGGAAATGGAGCTACAATCCATTTGATGACACGACATCTCAAAAGATCCACTCTTCGAACCCCTTCAGGCCAAATTTCAGCCAGAAAGGACACATAGTTCACGTTTGGTAGTCACGTTTGAAGCGAGATTGGCGCGCAAAAAAGTACTCTTCCATCAAGACAACGCGCCGTTCCCACAACCGTTGCAATGACAAAACTAATTGGGCTATGAATTGATTCCTCATCCACCCTATTCTCCAGATTTGGCCCCGTGTGACTTCTTTCTGTTCCCAAAAACTTAAAAACTTGGCTCGGTGGGAAGATTCTCGTCAAAGGGAAGTCATTGTCGCCGTCAATGAGTATTTTGCAGACTTTGAGACAGCCTACTTCAAATCACTATGCGTCCTTTCTGACTGAAATTTGGCCTGAAGGGGTTCGAAGAGTGGATCTTTCGAGATGTCGCGTCATCAAATGAATTGTAGCGCCATTTCATGGAAATTTACTAAACT
>NW_017259536.1:4365241-4366379 GCF_001594045.1 Atta colombica | reverse complement strand
TGCAATCTAAGACCATAAAAATATTTAAAATAAGCCTTATAAATATTTATAAATATTTTGTAAATATTTTATTAATATTGTGTGCTAGGTAAAACTAGAAAAAAAATGAAGAATTATTTGAACTAAAATTAAAATTAAATTGCATTGGTAGAAACAGGAATAAGAATACTTAAAACCCGTGTATACACACTACGCATTGGAAATTGAAGATTGCTAATTGAAGATTAGAATTCAACCAATTTGAACAAAATTATTTTATTACTATGTAATAAAATTATTAAAATTAAAATTATCTGATTCGTCGAATTCTAATCTTTAATTCGCAATTCTTTAATTCCTTAGGCCCGATTTCACAAGTATAAGATTAATCTTGTGGTTTAATATACTATTTATCTTTTTTTAATTCTTAGAAAATCTAATTCTTAGAAACAGATAAGTAAATTAAATCGATTAAAGTTAATTTTACATTTGTGGAACCGGCTATATGAATTCGGCTATAGGATCGTTAAAAGGCCGATTTTTCCAAAACAATAGCGATTTTAACCGATCTTTTTGTAAAGAATCGCTTCCTTTTTTTTTAACAGGGAAGACTCTTTCAAAAGCGATTTTTTTTACTCGAAATCCATTAGCAAAGCAATTTAGAAATCGTACATCCCTAAAACCGAGTTTCAATCTTCAATGTGTAGTACAATATCAGTTTTACTGCTGAAGAAAAAAAATAAAAACGATTTCTTCGATATATCGTAAATACATCAACGAATGAAAGTATTCATCAGAAATTTCAGGAAGATAATAATATATTCAAGGTCGATACGGCTTGAATATATTCGACTGCATTCCATTTCCTACAAATATCACAACAAAGAAAGCTAAACTCATTCGTTGAAGATTTAATAATACGAAATATAATATTATAAAGTCCGAAATAGCGCATTTCGCGAAAGCTTTACAAGAAGCTTATTCTAAACGGAAATCTTTGCTGAAATTCAACAGCTTGCGTTATTATTAGAATAAAATTGTCGCAATAAGGGAGGGAGATAAAATTTGGAGAATAATGCCAAATTTTATTTAACTTTTTTATGTTTTCTATATTTTATTTACAAGCTATAATAAGGAAATTCACAATTTTATTAAACAA
>NW_017259536.1:4337516-4365141 GCF_001594045.1 Atta colombica | reverse complement strand
TATATATATGTGTATATATATATATATGAAGATTTATAAATAGGTCAATGAAAGTATGGCACAATAATTATTGCGCAAAAAATTTGAAGTTTCGATTTATATGTATATATAAATTATATTTAACTTGCTAGAGCTTCGAAACTTGTTAGAGCTTCGAAAATGAGCTTTCTTAGTCATTACCTAAATCTTATCATTACCTAAGTCATAAGAAATTGAATATTATAGTTGATTTTTCTTACAATCGATTGTGATTGGTCAATTCTTACGGTTTAAGACTTCAGCTTAAGTAATGCTTATTATAAGAAGCCTATTATTACAAATTTATAGGTCAATTCTAAACAGAATCGTAAGACTCGTAACTTGTTCTCGTAAAACTCGTAAGAACTGATAACCAGTATTCTAATTTTATGCGTACGTATCGTAAGATTATCATAAATATTTTTTTGTAAATCTTATGGCTAGTAAAAAGCTGTTTGTAAAAATATCGTATAAAGGTATAAACACTTCAAAATTCTTATAATTCTTATAAATCTGACAATGTGTTACGAACCTTACAATTTTGTTTAGAATTTAGGCATTAATATGGAAAATTAAAGAGAGTAATAGATACATAACAAAAAATAGTTAATTAATGTTTCAATCTTACACCTGCATTTAATGAATAGTTCTACAATATGCAATTAACGAAACTTGTGACCAGTTATTATAACACACACACACATACACACACACACTCTCTCTCTCTCTCTCTCTCTCTCTCTCTCTCTCTCTCTAGACATAAAAAAGTTAAATGAAATTTGGCATTATTCTCCAAATAGCTGTGAGAGATTTTATCCCTCGAGTTATTGCGACAAAATTAAATCTGGGAAAGTTGCACAGAGTATTTTGCACGAAATTGTCGTTGACAAAGTTCAGTAAAGATTCATTAATTTTGCTAAAAAATAATTCTTGAAAATTTTCCTTCTTTTTTTTCTGATATTTTTAAGATATTCTTTTGTAGATCATATCGTACGTCTAATAAATATAATAAATATAATAAGTCACGCATGCGGAAATGATAAAATTACACTAATGCGAAGTCATTACAAACAATATAAGAAAAACATCAATCAGCAAACATCAAACATGCATATTTATATAGCTGTTATTCTGCAATATTATAATCCTCTTTTTATTAATTCTCTTTCCGCGACCAATATATCATGATATTAAACGCTAAATTATGATATAAATTATCTTTTTAAGAGATTCTAGACTGAAATAATTTCAAAGAAATCATTAAATATTCAATATCACTGTAACGTGTAATCATCGTACAATTCCAATAAAAAAATGTACACGCAATTACTTTGTAAGAATGATTAGCATATTTCTCTTTACAATATTATATGACATAAATAAAGGAATATTTTCCAATCAGCGTTTCTAAATATAACTGCCACTTTTTTTTCTTAATCATTGAATAAAAGATGAAGCAATTTCATAAAATAAGAGACGAAGCTTTATCTTTTATTCTATCGTAATCTATTTTAAAGAATCTATTTTAAAGAAGATATATTTCCATTTAACTAAATAAGATATTGCCTTGTTTCAGGTATTGTTGGATGCACGCATTCACAAGAGAATTTATCTTCCACCGTCTTCCCTGAGCTTCAACAGATCGGCAGAGTGATGGATGATCGAATCCCGGATATTGTAAAGAAAATAAACAAATCAGGGCTGTCCGTTGAAGAAGGCACAAATCGTTTTAGAGAAAGATGTGTAAAGAACGCCGGACCAGACGCATATGATCTTATCGATCGCGCCCAAGTTGAAGTGGCACAATGTATTCAGAAGCTCATCAACGTTACCGAACTCTATGCAGAGATGGAAAAGTATAAGCCGACAGGTGATCTGGATATTGTCTTTAGGGAATATTGCAGCAAGCGCCATTCTCTACGAACTTGCGTGAGCAATTTTACGAATACGATAGCGGTTTGTCTGGACGAGAAAATGAGAGAGAATAAGAAAATAGTGATGAACATAACTGATTCGCTACTCGAATTTGTCTGCTATAAAGAAGGGGATCGAATCGCCCGTATGTATGAACTGAATTAATTTTATTTTAAAATACAACAGTAATACCAAATTCCAAATATATATATATAAGAAGTAGTTTGGATTATTATATATTAGCTTGAATTATATCTTTGCAGTTTTCATATCGGCTGGAGGACCAGAGTGCTTTGAATCAAAAACGCAAGAGGTTTTAGATTGTGCCAACAAGACGTTTGGTAATAACGTATCAAAATTGGATTTTGGTGGTTTTCCTTTGGGATTCGAGAGTTTGTCGGCTTGGGAGTTTAGTCCTAAAGAATGCAGGTGAGTCGTGCGAAATTCACAAATTTATTTTTTGATGATATTCCTGAATTTAGACATTCAAAATCTTGAATATTTGAAAAATTCAGTTCTTAAAATTAATATTTCCCTACAGCCTTTCTGTACAGGAAGGAAAAACTTATGTTTATTTGATGCATTACAGGGACATAAACAAATTGCAAAATTGCGTTGTGGCAGAGTTAGAAAAATGTCCGGATCCCACGCCTGCGAATATAATGGATTCTGTATTTAATTTCATCAAGAGAGTTACGCCGTGTGAAAACGTACTCGCAGAAAGTGCTGCTGCTACTGATACACAATCCAGTGCTTCGCACGTGGGCGCTCTTATAATTATAGCAACTCTATCTACTGTTTTATCTTTTGTAGCAAGCTATAGTTTCATCCCTGTAACGATATGAATACATTGTACAGCTTTATTCCAAATATGTGAAGATACGAATAGAGATAATATGAAAGTTTATACCAGTGGTGCTAAATTTAATGTAACAAACAAGAACTCACAATTATGGACAAGGGTATTACTTTCAATTTTTGTTCTCTTTTTTAAATTTTGTTTTTTTTTTATTTTTTTACAAAATAAGATTTGAATTTATTTTTCTCGCATAGATATACTTTCTCTTATTACAAAAGTAATATAAAAATATAAAAATATAAAAATTATTTGATTAATTTAATATGGATATTCAGTAACTAATATCAATAAAATAAAAAACCAAATAATTTGAATATTCATTAAATTAATCGAATAATTTTTTACACTAATAATTAGTGTAAAAAATCTAAGAAAGTTTAATATTTAGATATTCCGCACTTAATCAAAAATAGTACAATAATCTTTCGGTGTCACTCTATATCGTATGTCACATGTCAAATTGGTGTTGTGAAAAATATCATACATAAAAATAATCGTAATATATTTTTTTCAATCAAAACATCAGACATCAAGAAATACAACGATAACAAGCAAATGAATATATCTTTATGAATAAAAAAGTGTACAAGATTGTTAACAGTCAGGGAAAAAGCTAGGAAAAGCCAAAGAATTTTTTGGAAAAAGCCAAAGAGGAGCATTAAATAAAAGATAAAAATGTTAAATGTTTTATTACAATAAAAAATAAATGGAAGATTATAACATAAAATAAAACTTTTAGAGCATTTTTTGAATTTAGTCTCAGACATAATTTTTAGTTTTTAACTTCTTCAAAACCTTTTTCTCTCAAGTTTATGTTTTTCTTTATTCGTTTTTTTTTTTGGTCCTTTAATAACAAGGTACAACAAAGTAAAAGGAATTTCGGATATTCGACATTAAGAGTGGCATCGAAGAATTAACTTCTTTCTTTTAAAAGCTACTTATATATTAAGATTATATAAAAAATATAAATATATTGCTATATCTTTTATATGTTCATGTTTGTTATACATAAGAATACTTTTATGTAGTTATATTTATGTATCATATTAATATAAAAAAAAATATTTCAGATTAATACGATAATTATATTACTAGTGTCAAGTTTATATGAATACATATATATTTAATATTTCATTTTTTTGTACGTTTTGTACATTCCAAAAATCTTAGGTAAACTCTTTTAAGTAATCCCATTTTAAATAAAATATCTTCGTTTCTCAACAAATTTAGGCTTTATAGAAAAATATGGAAAACAATTTGTGCTTCTCTGAAAAATCATCTGATTATATATTTTCCAAACGCTAACACAAATTGTGAGTTCATAAAGATTTTGTATAGTCGCGAAGAATAAAACAGTATTGTTTGTAAAACAATTTAGAATTACATTTGTATGACATTTTGATCGATAAGATACAAGTACATGAATGTTACGACCCCGTTGAACTAATACAAAATTATAAGTGCAATATAAGTTACGGCAAATGTGTATCTTAATGTATCTTAATAGTTTAAGAACCAAAGTTTCTGATAATTTTATTAAGCCAATGTATTTAATAAATTCAGTACTTTATTTACAACCGATGTATGATTCATTTCATGAACCTTTTACATTAAATAGATGTTAGAAAATTTTTTGAATATTTAAGAAATATTATCTATTTAAATTTTTAATCGTAAATATTTTTGACGAAAGATGCTTCCGTTCTGTATTTATAATATTATATTTATTCTTTGAAATGTGAAGACAATTTTTAAAATCATAATAATGTAAGAAAGCAGGATGCATTCGGTTGAATAAATCAAGTGTTTAATATAAGTTAAATTATTTAATGTATTTGAATATTAAAATAAGATTAATATAATAATGATAATAATTACAAATGTACTTTGTGTATTGAGAATTATATACATTCTACAATGTGAAATAGTCATTTTTAGTACATGCTGTGGTAGAGAAAAAAGAATTTTTCATAAGTATCAAAAGTAAATTTTATTTATATTCTTTAAATATTCAGTAAATATCTATATATGGCTCGATTGTAATTTAATTCTAATCACTTATACTATTATAACAAAAATTCTCTTGTACTGTACAAAATATGTAATTGATTTTTTACTGAAATTGACCGAAACCGAACTTTCGATCGGATTCTAAAATATAATTGTAATCACATTTTAGAGTCCGATCGAAATTTCGGTTGTGGTTTCGGTCAGTTTCAGTAAAAAATCAGAGTTCAATTTGATTTCGGTTTCGACCGAAATGAAGAGAAAATTTCAATAAGTGAATCGAAACTGTACAAATTGCAATGCGTCGGCGAGCATTCGAAAAACTATGTTATCATTGGACGAGATCAGCGCCGATTGCTACAAATTAGCCGACACTATCTCTTTCTTTTTTATTCTTTTTTACTTACCAAGTCGCCGCATGCCTCTCTTATAATTTAATCTCTTATAATTTAAAGAATAAGATATTGATAAAATCTTATTTTTAAGAGTATATACATTTCGACATTTTCCAATGACTTTCTAAAAATTATATGATATTTGATAAGATTTATTTAATTTTCGCTTTCGATTTCAGGCGAAATTAAAAACCGAATATTCGTTTTTTTATTTCAGTCAGAGATAAAATATGGTCGGACTCTATACATTTTACTTTAGAAGCGCTTTTTTAGCGTAAATATTTCATGCTTAGTAATATTTATAAAATATACAATTATAAAAAGAAATAATTATAAAATACATAAATTACTTATTCATCAATTTAACAATGATGCTAATGAGCATCTGAAAAAAGCTCAAAAAAATCTATTGATAGAATTATGTTAAAGGTGGAAGTTCTATGAACTGTTCCAATCTGAATTGTAAATCAGTACCATCTTCCCATGGCACAATTTTTGCCTTTGTCGACATAGAGGTAGATAATTCATTTAGCCGATCGATAAGCGAATAACCTTTACGCGGACATGCCAGATCAGTCTCTGAGAGACGCAAAATCGGGCAGAGATCGTTCCTTCCATCGCCAACATAGACAATTTTCTCATAGCTTTTACCCTGTTTGTGCTTATCCTGAATATAATCCATTAAAATCTGTCCTTTGCAAAGATTGGCAGCGCTCATCTTGCATGTGTCTTGAATATGATATGGGTCCACCCTCAGCTTGTCTTTGTCATATCGGGCTGGATTCGTGAAGACATGTGATACAACTTGATTGAGCTGCCTACTTCTCAACCAAGAGTCTATGAACACGCTATTCGAATCGCTGATAATGATGATCTCGTGACCATTGCCATGTAAGGAAGTAAGGAGTTTCTGCATTCCTGCAACTTCAGGTATACCAATAATAACGTTTGCGATTTGATGAGATCTCACAGAGTTTTCATGTAGGAGCTCGAAGATCTTGCTCATATATACTATCCAACCACTAGACTTTCGTAAATTGTGCAAATCCTTGGGTATTTCGATTGGCAGCAAATTTTGCACTACTAAATCAGTGTTGCCGTCGCAGATGGTATGATCAAAATCAAACGCCACAAGTACGTTGCGATTCATCTTTACATTAATTAAAACATAATCATTGCGTTATACAGCTGTCAAGATCTAAAATTCGATATAAGTTAAACATTTATAGTATAATTTTAATTGAGCTACGAGTTGCTTTCTATTTTCATACAAATAATAAGCTAAATCTCATACATATATATATGATGACATTACTTGTTTTTTGATGACAAAATTGTCACATAACAATATAGATTTATATAATCTCACTTTCAATGTGAGTTAACAAGATTCAGTAAAGCACACGAGTTTGTACAAATTACAGATAAAAACTCTGTTAACTTTCACTTATTACATTCAAAAGGAACCTGAATTCAAGTTATGACCTCGCAAATGAGAATTATCTGAGTTGTGATGTAAATGGAAAGTATTATGTTTTCAATGTCAGCTGATACTATACAAAATTAGCTACATATATAGAATGGTTTATTTAACTTATTGCTTCTTTTCTAGTTTAACTAGTTTAACTAGGAGTTAGGAAAAAATTATTTAATCAAATATTAATTATTAACTCACTTGATAATTTGATTGCAAAAGGACCGGTCGGGTAAAATATATATATATAGATTAGCAAGAATCCACATCAGCCAACAACCTCTCCTTTTCATACATTTACTAACAATGGACCAGTTCAAGCGGCAAAGCAGCTAAATATGCTGAGCGATTGAATAGGATTGGTTGGATCTATAAGTAACAACCAATGTTCATTTGTTCGGTGAACTGGTAGCCGCTTTGTTCAACTTGAACGCGCTCAATGTTTTGAATTGATCGAAATGAAAATGTGTCATCTATCAAAATGTGGGAAATTCATATTAAGAAAATAACTATTTGCATATATATGTTAAAATAAAATTGAAAAACAGAATTATCAGAAATGGAAATTGTGTTATCATCTTAATTCTAATAATACTTATTTTATTTTTGAAATATTACTATATGTATATATATCATTTATATAAGAGGCTTTATATGATAACTTTGATTAATTTTCGTCAAAGTAAAGATCGGTTTTGCTTCATTTTTTTCATAATGATAGTTTAGTTTTTAAATATATAAAGATATAATGATATATAAGATTTTATGAAAATATATTTATGATCCCAAGGAATTTCTAATATCAGCTAGATGTAAATTAAAATTTGCAAACAAATTGTTTGATATAAAATTATGAAAAACTTATAATATCATTTTTAGATATTACAGCTGCAAAGCTACTTTATCTGTTCATCGTATTATTATTATATCACGTATGAACTTGGTTTGACATTAGCCATATAAAGATTCCGCTGATGCAATTTTGCGCAAACAAAAGAAGTCTGTTTTTTATTGCTACACTCTGAAATGGTGCAATAAATGAAACAAACGTATATTTGTTTCACTTCAACTTATTGCACTGTGTGTATCAGTTCAGGAAGTGCAGCAATAAAAAACAGACCTAACGTCTGTTCTTTTTTTCCCCTAATTTTGAATTGGTGTACACTAAATTAGAATGCAATAAATTAGAGTGAGTCTGCTATAATTCGTTTCACTCTAACTTATTGCATATTATCGGAATTAATTCAAGATCTATTTTCTATGACTGACCTATTACACACTTTTGGAACTTAAAGTGAGATAAGAAGTCTATTTTTTAAATTGTACTTTCTAAACTAGTACACAGCGCAATAAATTGAAGTAAAACAAATACATTTGTGTCGCTTTAACAATTATTGCACTGTGTGCACCAGTTCAGACAGACTAAATAACAGATTTAGAGATATATGTTTAATATTTGTCGAAAGTGAGAAAATTCTATGGGCCAATTTCATTAAAGCACTATAAACGTTTCTAGTGCTCTAATTTTAATTTCAATGTCAATTAAGCTTATCCATCGATTAACTTCATCACCAGAATAGCTAACAGCAAGACTTAAAAAATTTATCTTTCTAATTTATTCTTGTTAGTATAGTAAAAAAAAGTGATGTGTGGGGATAATAAAACTTTGAAATGTAAATATATTTGAATATTTTTTTATAAATATATACTTTCAAAATTAGATTAGAGATGAAGTATAGAAGTTTTCAGTTTAACAGTTGGCAATACTTAAAATTAATCGGCGGATAAAGTAAGGGGGTGCGCATAATAAAAGAAACAAGCAGCACAAAATAAGAATTTCAACCTATCAGAAATCATGTATTGTGGAATACATAGTTTCTGACACAGGTTGAAATTTTTATTCTCTGTTCTCTGTTCCTTTTATTGTGCGGAGCCCTTAATTGATGTTGGTAAAACTGACTCTATAAGGCCCAGTTACACCAACGTTACTTTGACTTTAAGCGATACTAGTTTCTATCGAGAATTTAATCCGGATTAGAATGTAAGAATCAATCAACTACAGTCGAACATTCTCTTGCAAAGCCATAGCAGTAGTGAATTAAAGAGTATAGGCGTAGAAATCGACTAATCATAGTTAATTATCCTTCTCACATTCGATTATGATTGGTTGATTTCTACATTTATTCCTTAATCCACTATTGCTACTGCCTATTGTAGAATGTACGGTTTACAATGGCAGACAATAACAGTAATAGATTAAGGAGTAGCCGCAGAAATCGACCAATCGTAGTGAATATAAGAAATGAATATAATTGAATTGAATATAAGAAAAATAATCAACTATGATTGTTCGATTTCTACACCTACTCCTTAATTAACTACTGTTACTGCCCATTGTAGACCACACAGAATGGGCTTAACAGGGGAATACTCGATTGTAATGATTGATTCTTATATTCTGATCCGAAGTTAAACCCTCAGTGGAAACTAGACCACATAAAACTCTCTCTGTCTCATTTTAAAGCGAAAAGGAGAGAGAGTTTTAAGCCTCACTTAAAATCAAAGTAACGTTAGCGCAATCGGGAACTGCTCTAATCGACATCAGCGACAAAAGGATCACATGATCAAAATAGACATTTGGTATTCATCAATTTTTATTACGTGATCTTTTTTATCGCTGAAATAATCAATTTGAACAGCTCGTGAAAATTTACCTTTATGCAGTCTAATGCAATACAGGAATAAAAAGAACAAAAAAATAAAGTATCAGATTTCTTTCAAAAAAAAGAACAGACCTAATACCGGAGTGCGCGTGCGCCTGCAAATTAAATCCCTCGCGACTCTGCGCGAACTTCACGACGTAACGAAAATCACGAGCGTCCATTGGCTCGCGCGCGTGTCTCACTCGAGTATCTTCGGCCGTGTTCGCGGGCGGATCGAGCACGTTCGTCTGATCTGCCTGGCAGGCGAGGGGGATAAAAGCCAGTGCACTTGAGAAAGCCCACCGTAGGCTGTCTCGACGTGTATGTTCTGAACGCTCCGCAACATGTTAATGAGTTTTTGTCTGCTCCCAACGAAAAATTCACGTGGCGTATTCAGTATACGAAAGAAAGACACTAGTTCAAGACATTTACCCTCTTGATCGAGTCTTTTACCTAGTACCAATTGTGCAATAAGCAAACTGAGGAACGATGCCAGGCAAAGGGGGCAGAAGAGGAAAGTACGGTAAGCGCATAATTTTGATATATCCGAAACGTATCAAATCCTTCTCTTTTCTCTCGTTTCCTCGTTGTTTAAAGAGAAAAAGATAAAGGAGCCCTACGATCTGACGAAAAGCGCGCACGTGACGCGCGCTCGACATTATTAAATTATCGATTCGCGCCTCCGTTCGTCCATCCGTCCAACCGTTTGTCCGTGTCTCGAATGAATCACGTATCCGGAATGAAATCTGTATTTATTTCGTCGACTTACGTCACAACGCAAAGCCTCGACTCGATCAATCAATTCTTTTCCCTCCCTCGGGATTCGTCCACCGTCGCTGGTTTTTCCGTCTTTCCGATCGGGCTCTTTTTGGCGCGCGAAAACGCGAGTTTTCCCGGGATTCATGGCGGATTACGATATGATTCCCATGTGACTCTCATGCTGCTGACACATGGAACCTGCGACACGCGGTCCACCACTTCTTGCCATATTATAGATAACGCGGACGGAGCGCACCTCCTAAACAATCTGTGAGACATGTCCGTAAAATACGCGAGACATTCGCGCTCGCGATTAAAAAACGCCCCCCCTCCCTCCGCCTGTAAGAGGTTATAAGAATTAAATATCGGAGCTGCGAGGTGCGAGATGAGCAACGCCAGTCATGCGTATATATTTATATTTCTTTTATGATAACGATGATAATTAGAAGGCGAGTACTGGGACACGGTTGTGTCAAGCGAATGTATCGTACGTGATTCGTGCGATATGTATATGTAAGACATGTATATAAATCTCTCGTCTTTGTGCTTCACTTCCAAATGAAACACTTTTTTCTCTTTTTTTTTTCGATCGTTTTATTTTTATTTGCGCGTAAAACTCGGATTGATATTTTTCCGCATGATGGATGGCTGCGTCCAATAGAAAAAACAGCTCCGCCGCTTTAAATCTCGCTGGATTTAAATGTATATGTCGGTCGTGTTAAAAAACCTTATGGCAGTTGCTGAGCTGTTTTTTTTTGCCGAATGCAAACATGTGCGCGAGTAAAGTCTGTGTCACACATTACACATTGAGAATTGAAGATTAGAATTCGACCAAGTAATTAATTTTAATTTCAATCCGTTTTGTTTCCGAATTCTGATCTTCAATCCTCGCAATCTCTTAGGTCTTTAAGTTCGTGTCGCACGTGTTGCAAATTGAGAATTGCGATCTGAAAATTAGAATTCAGGAAGATTAAAATTCAGCTAATCAGAACGATGTGGATTGAAATAAAACTATCTGTCTGGTCAAATTTTGATCTTCAATTCGCAATCCGCTTTCAATGCACGAGACACGAGCTTAAGAATTTGCGCAATCGGTAGCAATCCACGGCAATCGCGATTTATCATTTCGTTTAAACTTATTGTTTTGCTGTTCTTCTTTTGTTAGATATTTATCCGTTAATCGATCGGACAAATATTATCGCGCATAATGATATTTCCTTTGCCCTCCGCTCTTCCCCTCCTCTCGAGTCCCTCAAGGACTCGGCTCAAACTGCGAATTTTTATTATTCCCGTATTGCGCATTTGTTGGAATGAGTCGCAGCTTTTTGATATTTTTTTCTTCGCTGCTCCGCCAACGAATTGGCGATAGCTATAATCTTCTTCTAGTCGATAAAACTTAAATGCAGCTGAAAAATTGAATGATTCGAGATTTGCGGAGAGACTTGTCACAATTAAAAATAATTTTTAATTCTTGTACGATTTTAATTACTTTGGCGGTGCGTTCGTGTATTTTCTTTACTTTTTCGCGAATATAAAATTGTGAAATTATTTTTTTGAAAATGTACATAATACGCGCGCGAGTATGTGTGTGTTTGTGTGTGTATTGTATACTTTCAAAAAATAAAATTTCCACTACGTATTAGATATGGGAAAAAGTTCATGGCGTTTTTTAAATGCCATCTAACGGGAAAAACGCCACGAACTTTTTCCCACACCTAACATATAATTTATTTATAAAATGTATGTAATATAAATTATGCGTTACATACAAGAAAATTATTTACTTACACTGAAAAAAAAAAATCTTAATTTCAAAGAAATATTTCTTTGATCTAAAGAAATATAAAGAATAAATCTCTGGTTTTACAGTACAAATGCGTCGTATTGTTATTATTAGCTAAAAAGAGATAAATTAGCTAAAGAGATTTCGTATTTTTTAAACAATTAAATAATGTTTATTATATAAAATATTAAACAATTATTATATATATAGTATATTAAATTTTATTACACAATGCTATAACTTATCGCAATCATAAACCTTAATTTTTCACGTTTTAATTATCAATTCCGAAGCACGTGCCGAAACCCGTTAATGAGACAGGTACAGTGCTGTGTAGATTTCACATTATGTAACACGACATTCACTTTCAAGAGCTCTTATTATTTTCCTCAACTCGGAAAATTATTTTGCCTGTCAGGCTTTTATAGTTTCTGCTTGCCATAAGATTTCAAGCTGCAGCCTTTGGCGTAATTAGCGTTTATTATCAACGGAGATAAGCTGTTATCAAATCACTTCCAATCAATTTCTGAGAAATTTCCTCACTCTTCTGGATGAGTCGGAAATATTAAAATCTATCGCTATTAAAACTGACGATAGAAACTTCACACGTATTAACAAATACATATGAAGTTTCTAACTCCATATGGCACTTTATTGACAATTTTTTATTATATATATGAATCATACTAATAAATATATAAGAATCAATATTAAACAAGGTGTCTTGTCATATATGAATCATTTTGCATTTTTAACTTTTGTTAATTATAATTCATGTCTCAACGTAGATTCATAAATAGATGTAAAATAGAAAAATATGTATAAATGTATCTACACAGCTACACAAACATATACATACATACAAAAAATTGTATTAGTTCTGCAGGGACAGACAAGTGAACCATATGTTTTGTATTTTGCTGACAGGTGGAAAAAGAGCTGAGTTTACATCCGATGATGATTCAATCAACAATGATGCGTGCAGCGAGACCAGCGGCCAATCCGATAATCGTAGTGTGCTGGAGGACGCGAATGACAACGAGGTGGACGAGCTCGCGCAGCAGGAAGCGTTCGAAGAGAAGGTGAAGGAAGCGATCGACGGTTTGACGCAGAAGAGCGCGAAGGGCCGAATTATCTGTTTTAATGGTATAGAGAAAATTTTCGCCATCAAGTATATACCTGATTTCGTGGAGGACAGAAAAATGACCATCACGGATGCTGTGGAGCGTGGCTTGAAGAAGGGCCGCGGCGATGAGCAGTCGACAGCTGCCAGATTGAGCACCCTGTTGTGCGTCCAGTTGGGCGCCTTCAAGAGCGCCGAGATGGTCTGCAGAGATCTAAAATCGATTCTCACCTTCATCGCTAACGACAATACAGCTTCTGTCCATGCTCGTGCCGAGGTAACGTGAATTATACGATTATATGTCATATTGGCCGGCATTTGAAATCAATCTTATTGAAGACTGTCTTAAATGATGTCTATAAATCTAGATCCACAATCTTACTTTAATAGACCGTAAGTCATAAAACCTCACATTTGATTGTATCAATTTCTTACAGCTTAAAGCTTAAGACTTAAAATCTCATTGTAGATGCTGCTTTAAGATGCAGTTTTAAGATGCCATAAGCCAATCGGCGTCATATTGCCATTTTAATATATTATTTAAGACAGCCTTAAAAATAAGGATGAATTATAAATATCGACCAATATCTCAAAATACAAATAATTTCACTTCTTAATCCAATTCTGAATTAGTTTTTAAATGATTGAGACATATAAATGATTTAAATGTATTAATTTCTTTTTAATGTATCATTATTATAATTTTTTAATTTATGAAGAAAAATATATACGAAAAAGTAGAAATAAAATAAAACGATCCAACAGTTGTGAAAAAAAGTTGTATTCTTTTGTACGATTTATTAATGACTTTTTATATTAATAAAATGATTTCAGTGTTGCTGGGCGTTGGCCATGAATCAATTCTTGTCAGGCAACGATACGACTGACACTATGGAAATCGCACAGTTACTGTCGTCTATCTTTTCGGGCTCTTATTTGAAGGGAAACGGCGCGATCGCAAACATATCTTCGGATGTGGCAGCGTTACACGTGGCAGCTATCTCATCGTGGACTCTGCTTCTAACAGTTATGACCTCCGCGGATATCTACAATTTACTAGCGAGTGGCAGGACGAACAGTTACATGCCGTAAGTCATTAATTGTCAGTAACGCGGGAACGTGCAGTTGTCAAACGACAATGAGTACATGAAAATTTTGTTCTTCCAGTTCACTCAATCGATTGCGCGAATTGTTGGAATCACCACATCTCGACGTACGTCTATCAGCCGGCGAGGCGTTAGCGGTAATATTCGAACTCGGTCGTGATTTCTCCTGTGACTACGAGCAGAATTGGGCGCTCGATCTAATCGAAATTCTCAAGGAACTCGCCACGGATTCTAACAAGTATCGTGCTAAGAAAGATCGCAAGCAGCAACGCGCTAATTTTAGAGATATTCTGCGTTATATCGAGGTAAGTAGTTATATTGTGTGACTATTTGCTCGAAGGAAATCTGTTTGTGTTTTAAAAACGAGATTTGGCGATTGCATGCCAAGATACGATGAGGCTCTACACATTCCGTTTTACTTTTAGGAAGACATCGTTCCGGAGATGCATGTGAGATTTGGTCAGGAAATTCTGTATTTAGGGGGATGGTGTGCGAGGACCCAGTACAATGCTTGCTGCCGGCTATTAGGCACTGGTATCAATTTCCATCTTGCTGAAAATCAACTCTTGCGCGAGATCTTTCACCTCGGCAACAAAGTTCTACCTCCGCCAGTCACAATCAAAACGAGTAAATTAGAGCGAGTTAGTATTCATAGATGCACTTGTTTTAAACATGTTTTTAACAAGACTAAGTACCTTTTTTATCGATTTGTAGACATTGATGAACGCGGCCGCGTTCAAGGCACGCACCATTCAGCGCAATAAGAATCGCGACAAACGATCTGCAGCTATGGCACCGTAATCTTACTTCTACTCTCTATGCTGGTTGTCTCATTTTAGTGTAATACAAATATATTTGAATTTTTTCTTTAATTTATTGTAACTGTATTTAATAGCATAAATTACTGGTTTTTTAATCGATTCTTAAATCGAAATTGTACAAATATTCTCCATGTTACGTACGCCCTTTCTCCTTGCATAAATTTTGTCAATGTTAATATGTGATTCATCTTGTCACTTTAATGGCTATATTTATTTAATGATATATATACTTAATGATTTAACAAATTCACGTGTATATACAAGTCAAAATATGTGTATATACATTGTAATGCTGGTAACAATGATTATATATCATATAAATTATTTTATCACATGTATCAAGTGTTTTGTCAACTCGAATTGATGATCTTTTGAACTGTTATTGTTTTTCTCTTGGATATATATTAATTGCATGTTAAATACATGTTGATTTTGGCAATGAAATTAATCAGTTTTAATTGCTAGAGATTGAATTGTCTGATTTAAAAATGGTTATGCAAATGCATGAAATTATTTCGTATATAACAGTAATTGTATACACGAGTAAAATGTACGAAATATTACTAGCATTGTACATAATTATATGTAAGTTGTAATGACGTATTTAATTAAACTAAAATGTAGATTATATAAAAATAAACGTCAACAAAATTACCTGTTTTATTATTATACATCTTTCTCTATAGAACAATCCAATAGACACCGAACAGATCTCATTATCTTTGATGATTTAAAAACGTTGATCACAGTCACTTCCATTAAAAAAAAACTACAGTTACGAAATCATAATTACATAACTTTAATTAAGTACATTTCATTCTATTTCGATAATAATTTTTTACAATCACAATTACAATAGTACATAAAAATAATATTACACTTAATTACAGGACTTATTACTAATATTAAGCGTACAATCATGGCAATCAATTTCTATAGTCTCGTTTCATTATATAAATAGGGTTGAGAATATCATCTCATAAAAGTAATGCATTACCGTTACTTTTTGTAAAACATAATAACGAAATGAATATGGGAATCAAGTGCGATAATCGGTGCACAGATTAAATAATTCTATAATAAGTCAAATTTTAATTAACTCAAATCCATCCAAAAATCCATCTAAAAATCTTACAATATTCTGCTCGTACATTTCGGCTCTAATATTTGAATCCTTATTAGCGAAAACGAAAATTAAAATCGAAAACTGCACTATCATATTGAATATTGCTAGACGAAACGAGAGGTCAGTAGATTAAAACAAAATTATGTTGTCTAATCAATTGGAAGAGTAGATGGAAACATCATCCATCATATATTAAAATCAGATGTTATCAGTGACGTAACGATTAATGAAAAGGATACAATTTAAAAAAGATAATAAGACTCATCTTAAGTAATAGTAATTTACATAACAAACTTTAAAAATGGATCTGGCACAGAAAGTCAGAATAAAATTATACAAAAGAAAGTAGAGATACATAAACGGAACCATGTCAAGTTTATAAAATTGTATACTACAAAAGATATAGATTCTTCTAATTCGAGTTTGAACAGTAATATTAAATAGTAATATTATAAAACGTTGACAATAAGATATACTAAGGGAGAGATATACTAAATCACACGGTCATAGGAATTGTTAATTAAAAAAGGTACTTGGACTAACTCGTTATCATTATCGTTACTTAAAAATTATCGAAAATGTATCATTACAAGTATCGCGTCACGTCCCAACCCTGTATATAAATAAATACTGTTATGACGATGGACGTAATACAATAAATTACTATATATAATTTATATAATTATATAAAAAGATTTTAAAAATTAAAAAACACAGGCGAGTTCGCGCATGTTACAACAAAAACAAAATATCTTAATTATATACTTTTATTAGTAATTAAATATAATTATTCTCAAGGTTTTAATAAGTAAAACTGAATAATTCATTTTTAATAAATAAAAATTAATGATTTTGTTAAGATATTGTCAATTCAGTATATAAATTTACTATTAAATGTATACAACTATCAATTTTATGTTTTTGCTATAACATATACATATATTATATATCGCTTCATAAGCGGCTTATATATGCATATTGATTATTTGCGCTTTAAATTCCTTCTCAGACAACATGTGCCATCGATAGCCCAATATTCTGGACACTTCTCGCTCCGTGTTCTCGTAGCTATGACTATTTACCTTAATCCATCGATAATACTCGGGTGACCTATCCAGAATTTTCGACCAAGCTCTGTCACATCTCTTCAGAACTACGTTTCGTCGAACATACAAGCAGCGTAAACATTTTGCGGTAGAGACAATCTCTAAAATCGTAGCAGTCGATATTTTATCTCGGATCATCTGAAAGAAGTATTTGTCACTATATTGTAAATCAATAAGACAAAATAGACAAAAATAGAATAATTCTTTTTTAACAATTAGTTATTGTTATATAGATATTAGAGACATTCAGGAAAAGCTAGATAATGATGATTTATAATATTTGATGATTTATAACATTGATCTTGAATATAAAAAATAAATTTTTTTGTATCTAAATAAATCTCAAAAGTTAAGGACTTAATTATTTATTCGAGTTCTGATTTAATATAATTATTCGATTAACTATATCTAATCGCAGAAAGAAGAGATTTACATTTCAGAATATATTACAAATAAGAAGATTGAGGAAGCTTATAAAACATTCAACAATTTGAATATTTAGCACGCGCAGCATTGGGATAAGTAAGCTTATAGAATAGTTAGGAGGAACTTACACTCACACAATAGCAAGAAAGACTTTCATAATGTGTAAAGTTACGAACGCATGCCAGCACATCGTAAAGTCGCGTTAACATCAGTGTTTTAAGGAAAGCTATCACAAGCTTTTTGATTCAAATACAAAATGCTACCAGTGTATGCAGATTCGGGCACATTCGGCAGAATTGCACTAACGCCTCATCCAATCTTTTAGCGAAGCTCCTGTGCAGATAGTATCTCGTAACTCCCTTAAAAGCGTACACCCGTATCGTCGAGTCGAAAAACGCTCCGTGAGTGAGTACCATGGATGGCGAAAGCTGCAGGACATTATTAGTATGAAATAAAAGTCCTATACTGTCTCTAATATAAAATCGCATATTATTATCTCTTACTCACTTGTGTATTTGGATTATCCAATACTATACTGTGACACGGTATAGCACTATGTTCCAGTAAATCGATAGGCAAAAGGATATCCGAGGCTTTATGACTCTCTATTTCAAAGTGAACTTTTAAATAAGGATTGCTCTTTTTCATCTTGATCCAAGATGATCTCTTTGGCTAAAATAAAAATCCAAATAAATATTTATTGATGCAAAAAGATTAGTATATGTGTTAGAAATTATAATTACCAATCTTATGGTAGTGTCCTTTGGACTGTATCGATTTTGCAGAATATGAAGGTGTCTCAGTTTTGTGTATCCTATTAATTCTATTATATCTTCATGCAAATTTTGGGGACTAATGACTAAGACCTAAAAGAATTTTTAATTAAATATCAGAAACTTATATATCAACTAATTCTATCAATTGTTACATACTTGATGTACTCACGTTTAAGTTAATAAATACTCCTACATGTAATAATGGACAATTGTAACGCGTGGTATTTATCAATATCAATTTCGACAATGTCTGAGTGCAATTTGTACAGATATCGTCCATTAAGTGCAATGCTTCGGTGCTGTCAAGCATCAAATCTATCAGCTCCAGACATCTAAGATTCTGCAGGTTTTTCATCAGTCTCTTGAGAGCTTCCAGCAGCTTTCCACCAGTGCCAAAGACTCTAATTCGATCAGGATCGTCTCTGTTTGCCATGTTACAAGGAAAGGTAAATTTCAACCTACGAATGTAGGTACCCACGCCAGCCACAGACGTGTTATCTGATCCTTGTCGTTCGGCATACCATGATATCATGTTCATGAATTCATAAAGATTGTAAAAATTCAACATAGGCTCGAACACGAGGGTGCGAAAGTTCCTTCCAACTTTGTTCAGACAAGTGGATGTTCTTATGTGATCCAGGACGTACTGCCAGCCGCTGTAGTAGTTGAACTTCCCTCGCGTGAGGGTAGTATCTTCCAAGGTAAATGTGGACCATACGTTCTGCAGTTTAAAAGCACGATACCACGATCGGCAGACCAGAGATGCATAGTAACGCTCGCGAATGGTCAGGTACGAGAATATCTCCTCCAGCAGAATGTCAGGTGTCTGATCCCAGGAACTGTACTTCTTATACAGCTTATCCTCCTCCGTGTCCTCCTCCTCCAGATCTATATACAAGGCTTGGCAGATAAGATTTGCTTTATTCCTTTAATCCAGAGTTAAACTTCAATCTACAGTGCTATGTGTTTTCTCTCCTTGTATCGACGTACTATTTTTATATATGTCTACCTTGAATGCGAATTATTTTTAGACGATATTAACATCGATTCCAATTACAAATTAATCTTTCATGCTTTTCAATGATCCTTTGTCTCGCTAAGGAGAAAAGATTGTTCGCCGGTATCCTCTACGTAATGTTACACATATATCTAGTTATTAGTTACATCAAGAAGAAATTATGCAGAATTGTGCAGAGGAAAAAGTCGCGTGTTTACACGCGACAGCATGAGCGTATGATTATCTCTTTAGTCGATATGAAAAACATTATGGGAGTAATTTGTGATAAAGATCTCATATCCGAAGCGTAAAATTGTGTGGAAAATCGAGGGGCATTTCTAGGCCGCAAGATCATGAGGAATGCATGGAATATCGATTGTTTTCATGGATTTTTCTCTCGGAAGCTGAAGAGGGGGGGGGGGGAAGAAAGAAAAAAAGAGAGAGTATCACGCGCTCACCTTTGTCCTCTTCATCGAATTTCCAACAGCCCTTGCTCATTTTCGATTCGATTACTGCTCATCGATGTTACATTGAAATAACGTTTCTTCTCGACGGAGTATTTATACGCGATATTGCTAAAAATATATCGAAAAAATGGGAAGGGGCGCCCACGGCGAACGAGCGCGCATCGCCATGATGCGATGTTTAAATCGCCGTGTCTTAATGGATTTGCGGATCGTCATTTCTCGTTTGCACGTTGACATTTTTACAGAAACGTCGCCACGCGAGAACAAAGTGCCCGATTTGTTTCGGTAAAATCATCCAAAGATCAACAGAAACATGATCGGTGGAAATTGATTATAAAACCGAATTTTCTCGCGCCGCCACGGCGTCAGAGAGAGGAAGGGAGATGGAACGAGAAAGAAAAAGAAAGAGAAAGAGACAGAAAGAAACAGCAGGGAAATCGGAGCGCACGTCCTAATCTATCCTAACCTATAATGATTTTGTTGAATGGTTCGCCACGCAATCCAATGCAATTGTAAAAAGTCAAACTAATCTGAATCTCTGTCCGCTGCTGCTAATCTGGACTTCGCGACGCAGTGGACCTGCCTCGGAATACAATGAACATGATCGGCAGATTATGTCAATTGAGGCCAATGTTACAAGGTTACAGGTGCGTGACTTACGAAACATGTGAAATCGGGTATTTGACGGATTGTTATAAAAAGATAAAAGATTTTTTTTTAACGATTGTGTAACTTTCTTTGAGTATTGCTTGATGTTATTTAAAAGAATTTTTTACGAATTTGATTACTTATACTATGCTAAATTAGTGCATACTGTAGGAAGCTGCTGTACATAAAATTAAATGTATAGATATATAGATAAATTAAAAAAAAATTAACTATTTAATTATCATGTTATTTAAGAAATATGAATGTATTATTGACAGAATATAAATGTATTATTTCAAAATTGATCAAATTATACTACTTTATTTAGATATTTTATATAATCAACTTTTTATGTGTACTAATCTAATGTAGTACGAATTATTGATACATGATTGATTGATTAAATGAATTTTTGATGATTATTATTAAGAAAATTTTAAAGTGAAAATTTTAAAGATTATTAAAACTGATTTGACATCAATAATTTTTCACTTTTATTCTAATTTTACTGAAGCTTTTTTGTTCGTAAAATCTTAAAATCTCAAATATATTTGATATTTGCAGGAATTTATACCTTACACATGTTAAAAATGCATATGAAGGATCTGGCAAAACCACCGTAACATTTATCAGTAAGGAGATAGGTTCTCGAATCTATGTGAATCGTTGTGATCAGGTAATCTCAGTAATTTATCTAATAATGGTTTATTAATGCTTAGTATACATAATTGGATCATTTGTATCCTGTATATTTCTTTTCTTTGAAATATTAGGAACGTATACTAGGAACGCTAAATGGTCTTTCTTTTAAATACACAACTTCCTAATAAAGAGAATAGATTAAAATGGATTGAAATTTTAATCCTTTTGAATCTATCCAAATCTATGCATACTTTGGTAGCATTCATGGTCTTCTTTTTTATACTTTCTAAATGCCGATTCTGAACAGCAATTTTATAGAGAAGTTTTCTGGACAAATATATTACTCAGTGGTTTGCTATTGCCTTCTGAGAGGAGATATGAGCGCCCAGCAAACGAGAATGGATTGAAATAAATTGAAATGGATTCAGATTTTCAGAAATATTGATTCACGAATGTTAAAATGAATGCTTTTCAATCTTGAATGCATTTTTATTCATTTATAGGAATTGCATGGAGCATATCTCTATGCCTTTCAATCTAAAAATAATATTAGTTTTTTCTATGCACAAGCAACACATTATGAATACTATTCAATTCAAAATTTTGAATAGGAAATGCAGTTTTCAATCCAATTGCATCCAATTGAATCTAATTGAATCCAATTGAATCCTATTAAATCCAAAAAAAAAGTATTCATTTTAAAATAAAAAAATTTCAATGCATTTTAATCCATTCTCGTTTGTTGGGCGTACAAACATTTTCGATTCTACTGGGATCTTTAATATAGCAGACAAGTATGCTGTTGCTACAAGTTTGCTACACCAAAGATGCTCGCACATCACATAATTCATTCTATTTTCACTTTTTTTTTTTAGATTCAATTGGATTAAAAAATTACGTTTCCTATTTACAATTTTGAATTGAGCAGTTGAGCAGTTTGAATTTTCGCAATGTATTTAAAGACTGAAACTGAATTTTTTTTAGATTAAAAATCATAAAGATGTGCTTCATACATTTCCTATGAATCAATAAAAATATATTAGGATTGAAAAGGATTTATTTCAACGTTCACAAATACGTATTTTTGAAAATCTGAATCAATTTCAATCCATTCTCGATTATTGGATTCATAAATATTTTTGAAAGATGTTAGAGTGTACGAAAGAATCATTTAATAATTTTGTTTTTTTTTCTAAACATAATAAAAATTAATAAGCTTTCTACTATAAAAACCACTATGCTTTAAGACTTAAAGCTTAGATAAAGCTTATTGTAGAAAGCCCATAATCCAGAATGATCGTGTATAGTAAAGGATCAGAAAATCACGTAAAGGATTCATCAATATGAACCATCAATATCTTATATTGAGTCAAAGTCCAGATTATGATTTCTTATTTTTCAGATGGGATTCACGTTGAGTACCGGTACAAAAGTGTTGGGGCCAACAGTGCTCTTTCCCAGACACGCTATCTGCTGGAACATTCAGTCTGGCAAGCACATAAATGAGGCTTCGCTTTCGTTATTCACTGTCCTCGAGCCAAAGCCTGATGTTTTGATCATTGGATTGGATGATCAGTACGATTTTGCTTATATGAAAAGTCTTCGAGAATATGTACACAAGCTTGGTATCAATACGGAAATAATTTCTGTATACAATGCATGCACGGTGTTTAACTTCATCAATGAGGAGGGTAGATTCGTCGTTGCAGCATTAATACCGCAAAAAGCACCTAAACGATTACTGAAGCTATCACAGAGTAAACCTGCGAAACAAATAATGGACTCTGATAGTTCTGAAAACAGCAAAACGGACAGTGCAAAAACAGAAAGTACAAGAAATAGATAGAATATATAGAGGTACATATATATGATAATTTGCGAGAAGACTGTATTATATTGTATAATAAAATAACTTCTGTAAATTATATATAAGACTACAAAATTTCCATTTTGCTCAAAATAAAACGTTAAATTTTTTAAGAAAAAGAGAAATAAAGGGTTCAATTAAAACGAGTTTATACGAATTAATATCATCGAAGAAAATCAATAAATTGCTTAAATTAAATAAAACTACATTTTATAGGTATACGCCGATGAACTAAAACGAGATTTAGGCGATGAGGCTTATAATTTACGTAATAAAACAATTTTATACAATCGCGTGGTTCGAATAAAAGTCATTAGCTTTTAAATATCAAGAATGTTTCAAAATCTAATAAAGGTAGCCACACAAATTTCACCGTCTCGACATTTGACATTTTGTTAAAGGTTCTTTGTAATATTCCAAATCGAGATCCTGGTGAAGTAAAAGTCAAAAAGAGAAATTTATCCTGGCGAAGTAAAAATCAAAAAGAGAAATTTAGTAATCAGTCTGTTCTGCGTTCGTTTCTATGAATTTTCGTACCTTTTTACTGATCAGAAAAATTATCAAGATAGATAATATTTTCAAGTTTAACGTTTTAAAAACAAAAACGCTGTATACTCGAATTCCGAGATTCTCTGAACACGGATGATCATATAAATCGGTCACGTGAAACGTGACTTTTGAAAAACGGCATATCTCATATTATTTTTATATAACATCGATACATCCAGTTGTGTGGTTTTATTGTATACCGATTAAAAAAATTAATTTCTCGACGAATTAAATATACAAGTAAATTTTTTCTTTTGCTTTTTGCTACTTCTCGTCCCACATGAGACGAAGTGATACAGTTTTCTCGACTGTTCGGAAAGATCACAGTATGAATAATAAACGATGCCTTTGACGGATAAGAGTATATTCAACTTGATTTATTTTCACACCAGAAATGTACAAGAGACGGGTCGTAAAAGCTCTGAGACTGAATGGATTATCATAAAACAAAGGGTTTGGAAGAAATTCGTGACTTGTCACTTTCAGAGCTTCTCGTAGCTTTCGGGTAATGGATAATTCATATAAATACATTTCTTCCACCGTGGCTCTGATCTATATGCTACAGGATCCTTTGTGAACAATATGCATGTATTTCTCCAAGCGGACGATCATGAAAAATTTTAAAAGGATGACGAGGATAACAAACAGCTGAGAATTAAAGGACTCATTTCGTGCAAATGCAGACAGGTGGTTTTAACAAATGTATTGAACGCAAACTTTACAAAACAATTCTCTCGATTCTTTACTGGACTAGATGCTTTATCGTAATATTGTATTCGACAGGGATTACTTCTGAGCAGGGACTCGTATCGAAATTACATTTCATATTAAAATTTCGGCCTGGTTAAGATTATGATCCAAGGCTATATCCAAATTTCGGTTTCTTTTAGTAATGATGATCATTACATATAATATATACATATATTATATATAATTATATATAATTATCGAAAACTAAAACTGAGAAAAGAACTAAAATCCAAATGATCCCGGTTACGAAAAACTGGAACTAAAAATTTGATTTAGCTTTTGGACCAAAATTTTTCGGTCCAAGTTCCTGCAGTCTTGAGGAAGATGAGCCAGGCATGTATCTGTTTCAGAATTTTGTTTTATTATAATTCAGTCAGCTCTGCAACTTTTTTGAGACACATCTTGTGTATTATCAAATTTCAGCCTGTCCGGTATTGCACTTACGAGAAAATCGTGTGTCACGTCCGTACTTAATTGTTAACGTTTTTTTTTTCCGCCGTTTGATGATGCATGATGTGGTGTGTGTGTGTGTGTGTGTGTGTGTGTGTGTGTGTGTGTGTGTGTGTGACTTTACGATACGTCCGCCGTAAATCGCAACGCAAAGTGCAATAAACAAAAGAAATTTTGAGTAGAAAATCTCTATGACGCACTTAGACAAATATATTTTTTTCCGCCCTTTCCTTCTTTTTCTTTTTGCTTAATTAAGGCACCGGTGTACCTAACTTATTGATAGCTTGAAGAAATCGCATTGCTTCCTACAGTCGCGCGACAGAATCCTTGTGTAACAGTCTTATGAAATACTTTGAAGAACGGCAAACGTCTTATCTTGAATCTTGTTTATGCATTTATGTCTTTTTATGTCTGCGTATCTTCTCACGTGTTCTCAAGTGTAATTTTCACATCTGTCTTTTTAACGTCTCTTCCTTTTCATGTCCTTCGACAGAATTTAGGATTAACTCTATGTTTCAGTTGAACACGGCGTGTGATAGATTTAAAAAAAGATATAAATCAATTTCTCGCAAGTAACCAATTAACGCATAAAAGAAGCAATTTGTATCTGAATACTCAAAAATGAAAAGTCAGGAGCCATATTGACGCCTATTTTTATTATTGTGTAAAAATAATGCAGTACTCGTATCGCAGCATGCGTATCTCGCGGTATATTCGTTATTCCACATCTATGTAATTTATATTTCACAATTAACAATTCATTCCGCGTATACAGTGCGATTACAAAAACCAATCACGTTGTTGCTCTTGCCATAATAATTTAGCATTGATTCTATTTTTTTCCTAATGGTCTCTTAATCTCTTTATCGTTAGCACAACGATAATAATGATAGTGATGATGATTGTGATGATGATGATGATGATGATGATGATGATGATGATGATGATGATGATGATGATGATGATGATGATGATGATGATGAGATGATGATGATGGAGTGGTAATGGCAATAACAATAATTATGAAAATAATGGAGGGGGAAAAGAATAGAAGTAGAGAACAGAGAGTACTAATAATTCACATAATAATACTAATAACAATAATATTAATAATAATAAAAAGGAATAATATTAATATTATACAAGTTATAATATTAATATTATACAAGTTATAATATTAATATTATAATATAATAATTATAATACGACGATGTTGATGTCGATAACGATGATGATGGTAAGAAGAATGGCTATTTGCCGCTCAGGGTTGCACTTGTATGATCAGTGAGATAGCGACTATATTAATGGGAATGATGATGACAAGAAGAATGGTTGCGGTGTAGTGCGCCAGCGTAAATAGAAATGAAGAGCACAATCAGAAATCGCAATAGAAATCGTTAGTTTTAAGATCAATCTCGATCAAGTGATTCCTCGATCAGCTTGGCTGTTTTTAATTATCTCAAGATTCTCCTCATAATTCTTTTCTCAAGGACAGAAGAGAGGAGGGGGGAAGAGGAAGGAACAAAGGATAATAATAGAATAAGATGATAAAATCACTAATCGATAATAACATAAGGCATTATGTTGAGGATCTCGCCCTGGTAACTGGGCCTCGCTAGCATCTGATGCCACTCCCGAAATTCCACATTGTCAGTTTGGTTGTTATGCACACTTTTTACACTATCCACGTTCGACAATCCTGACGACACACCGTTCCCTCCGTCTCTGGCATTCGAGCGCTCGTCACCATCGGAACACGCAGTCGCCATCGACAGTCTTGGCTGAAAGTTCCCGTTAAGTCCTTCGATACACTGCATGTGTAACCTCTCGAGATCCTCGGCGGTAGCATCCCGCGGTGGCGGAAAACATTCGGCGTCGTCCCGTTCTTCGTCTTCGCCCCAGTCTATCGAGCTGGGATCTAAGGGCGGTAACTTGGCCAATATTTCCTCGACTGTGAGGTCCCGTTGCAACGGTGATCGACACGTCGACGTCTCGATAGTTTCTGATATCCTATCGTCTTCACGCAGCCTGTCATGACACGACTCAGGTGAGGGCGACTCGCGACAATTCTCTGCGGCTCTCAATCGAGCCGCTTTTTGCGTTTTGCCAGTGGATGTCTCCGAGGAAGGCAGACCACTTCTGTGAAGACTCTGGGAGTTCTTCTGGCTTGAGCAGCGCAGATGCTTGAACACCTGCTCATTGTTGCTACCTCGCAGAACATCTTCCGTGCTCGGCGGTTCCGCGACGCTTTGACTAGGTAGGGCATTGGCGCTGCCGATGGGGCTACAATTACTTCCGCGCGCCTGTAAATCGGCTAGTAACTCTTGCGTGGTCTTCAGTTTCGGATTCCTCGAGATACTGGCCAGCTTCTCTTTCACGCTATCTTCCAGAAACGATTGTCGCTTCGCGGATTTACTGCCCTTTTTACGGCCGCGCTTCTTCGGGCCCGATTCGTCGTTCGTAGTCTCGAGAGAAGTCTCCGCGAAACAATCGGAGATTCGTTCCTTCAGTGTAGGGCTAGGCACTTGCGAATTTAAATTACCACTTATGTTCTCGCCGTTGAGCCGTTGCTTCTTGACTTCTTCTATCGTCGACTCAGTTCCATGCGGCGATTGATAGTATTGACATTGGTCCTTGCTGCTCTCCTCTTTCCGTAGTCGTTTATTAGAACTGTGTGTACGCGGCACCGCTTCCGTTACGTGATTCTGATTCGAGGTACCGAGTACTGGGGACGCATTCCTCGAGCAGGAACTTATCCTGTGATTGCTGGTCAGGGTAATTGACTGCTTGTTGTTCGATGCGTTAGGAGATCGTGAATGGTCGCTATGCACTGATAGTGCCGGACTAAGAACCTGTAATC
>NW_017259536.1:4335507-4337416 GCF_001594045.1 Atta colombica | reverse complement strand
ATATATATATAAAATAATATTATAAATGGTTCGTTCGAATCTATTTGATTCAAAATGTAAATTATTTTACATTTTGGAATGTAAGAGATTCGATTTCGACTTCTGGTCGAAGTAATATTTTTCACAATAAGTTTATTACAGTTTTTTAAGATTAAATTTAGGGGGATTTTATTAATGTTTCAGATGGATTGCGTTGAAAATTCGACAGTAACGGCGTGCAATCATATTGCTGAAACAAATTCATTTAAATAAGAATACATACATTAGTATTAGTTCAACATCTAACTTTGACCGTCAAGTGACACTTTTCGTATTTAGGTAAATTACTTTCTTGCAAATATTTTATTTACAAACTTTTTCTTTGCTATTTGATGATTTCGTCTGTAATGTAAATTTTTCTGTGAAATTTTTTTATTTTTTAACAAAGAATACTTGTTGTGGATTCTCGAAATTAAAATATATCAAGTAAATAAGAATATGATGTGATAATTCAGTACAAACATTACATAAATATGTAGATAAAATTATATTTGCTTGCTTTACAAATTCGTATTTATTTTTATATTTTTGATATTTTATGTAATTATATTTTATTTTTTAAAGCTTTTTAATTATATTGATTGAAACTATATGATTGTATATAAGTAAGTAAATTTTAACAGACCAGCAAGATTAAATATTTTATAAGAAAGATTTTGTTTCTATCTTTTCCCTAATAATCAATTTCTTATAAAAATTCGGAGAATTTTATAACTTACTCTGAGAGGAGTGGCATCTTTCAGAGATAAAGGACTATGAGGCTTAAGCTCTCGCAATGCAGGACTCTGTGGCTTCAAATTCCTCAGGGCCATCTCTTTCGCGCCGTTGAGAGCCAGGGTAGGCTGACTCGGCGTAGAGTGTACCGTCGGTAAAACCATGTCTCGCCAGCGGCGTACCAGATCTTTCGCACGCTTGGCCAAGGCTTCATTACTCGTTTTTCGACGAAGTTCATTGATGTGTTTTCCAAGTCTCGTAATCTATCAAAAATGATTACGTTAAAACATTATCTTTATTCCTTGTTCCTGCTTCTTTTTGGTCCCCCTTTTTGGTATCCCATCAATTATTAGAAACTTTCTGTCGAATATAAATCAATTTGATGGTTAAAGTAACAGTAAAGTATAAAATAATAGTTACTAATAGCTAAGTATTCATGTACATACATTAACATTAAATTGATATACATCAAATTGATGTACCTCATTGGTTGAATGTTTTCACTTATTTCATTATAAGAAATTATAACCTATTAATGTAAATAATATCAACAAACTATATTTAGCAAAAATATTGTATATAAATAGTACTTTTGTTAAGCATTTAACTCTCATCAAACTTGCAGTAGTTGCATAAATAATGCAAAGCTTACTTTTGTATAAAATAAATTATACAACAAACATAATTACAGATACAATAATTAATTACATTAATCAATTAAAATAAAAGAAAATAAGATCAAAATAAACTTTTTTAGTTTTTATTGTAATTCAATTATAATATATATTATTCAATTATAATATATATTTAGATTTGCACTTAATTTTTACATTTATTGATAATACTACAAAGCAAAAGAACATAATATATAGAATGAAAGAACACAAGTTATCGCTCATTAATAAATTATATATATATATATATACATAATAAAATTGTCAATAATCTATTTAGTCATTACCTCCAACACTTCTTTAGTGACTGTCGTCTTTTCCAATGTCGAAATGACATCGACAACAGCTCGTATATCGACGACCTGAAATAAAGATGAGTAATTTTTAACATATGTTTATTTAATTGTAAGCATTAGAAAATTATAGTCAGACTTCAATTCACGAATTATGGGACTTTTGAAGGGAAGATTCTAAAAAAACAA
>NW_017259536.1:4329492-4335407 GCF_001594045.1 Atta colombica | reverse complement strand
TATATATATATATATGTATATATATATACACGTATGTGTGTACATACGTACACGCACGCACGCACACACATGTAACACACATGTAACACACATGTAACACACACACACACACACACACACACACACACACACACACACACGACGCACGCAACGTATCATCGCGAAGAACGTATTCATAATTGTGGTCAGTAATTACAAGAGCCTTGCTAAAAAATTCGACTTGAATCAAATTGAATTTGGATTGAATTCTTCGATTTAATCGAATCTCCAATCGTGGGAATTGCATCGAATTGCTGAACGATGTCAAAATCTGCAATGACATTTTATGCGAACAAAATTCCTCAGAGCGAATAGCTTCGAGAATCGGAACACATTTTGCAAAATGTGCGAGAATATCGTGCACATTTACATACGATATCCTCGAATAATTTTTTCGAATCCGTGAACAGCATGGCTGTCTTCGTGCAGAAATAGGCCAAAATTACCGTCTGGCAGAAATTTCTCGAACCGTATTTCGAAATCGAAGTGCCGATCATCCGTTTCAACGAAAACGTGCAAAATTTTGAGTAATCGAATTATAAACAAGTCCATAGACAGAACAATCAAGGAATACATCGTCGAAAGAGAGTAGCAGCATTTGTATGATCGGACAGATCTTTCTCGTAAATTTACGCTACTATGGTGCAACGAGAGAAGGAAAACGCCGAGCGAGAATATGCACGAGAAAAGTCAGCATTGTAGTATTACATCGAATAGTCACGTCGGCTTGCGCCAAAGTGCATCATCCTGATTGAGGTTATGTATTCAGGTAGTCGAGAATGGTGGAGAACGCGCTCACCCGCACGTCGTTACGTTACGTTACTCCCGACTCGTCCTTTTTCCCTCCCGCTTGTTCTCTCTCTCTCTCTCTCTCTTACTCTTTCGTTCCCCTCGCACGAACACTACGGCGACAGGCGAGCGCGTGCGAGTGTGCGTGCGAGCGAGCGAGCGAGCGAACGAATGAACAAGGGTCCGGAGGGAGCCGAGGGAACGAGCGAAGAGACCATACGTAGTGCGCGGCAGTGCGCGCGGAGCGCGGACCGCCGTTCGCCGTCATCCGTCGCATCTCCGTGGACTTTGTGAGGCGGAGAGAGGAACAGTACGGTTCATCTCGCGGCGCGACGCGGCGCGGCGCGACGGCGACGACGGCCGTGGCCGCGGCGACACTCATACACTCGCGGGGGCCGTCGCGGCCGCCACGCTTACGGGGACACATACACACGCACACGTACACGCGTGGCACATATACGCGCGCCATACACATACACGCTGTCACTCTAGCGGGCACTCTCGCGCACGTCACTGGTACAGGCAGCAACACGGCGCACGGGGGATCGAGAGTGGGCCGATAGCCGTTTGCGCGTACGGACACACGGAGACGGCGCGGTGCATCTCGCCGCGACACACCACACTCCGCCTTTACTTACATTGTATTCCTTGTCAAGGGATTTCAACAATTTTTCGGTCAGCTCGCTGCAAATTCTCTGCATCGGGGTATCGCGCATGGGGTCCCACCACCGGGGGGATGTATTGTATTAGAATTAGCGGAAAAATAGAGTCCAGGCTCCACGCGTAATATCAGAGAATCGGTCAGAGATGCGCGAGACACGAGGGAGACTCGCAATGGCGACTACCGAACTGTGCGCTCCACCGTCGTTCGCATGCCCTCCCTGCCTCCCGAGTGCCTCCTAGTCGCTGCCCATGCATCGTCCCTACCCCCACCTGCCGTCGTGCCGAAGCGCCACTAGCGACGCGAGTGGCCGCCCGAAGTTACCCGAATCCGCCCGAGCGTCCCTCTCCCTTCACCCCTCCGCGCCCGCGATAGTCGCCCGCCTTGCCCCGCTAACCCCGCTGATCCTACGCTCCTGTCGTCTCCCTCCCTCTTCCCCCTCTCCGTTGCCACTTTCGGCCGTGTTCGCCCGTCAGTTCGCACTCGGTGCCACTCCGTGCGCTTGGCGCTGCTCGACGGCTCGACGCAACGGCGCACCAACGGGTGGATCGCTTGATCGTGGCGTTATCATAGACCAGCGACGAATTCGAATAAATTGCATCGAGAATTTTTAAGCTCGTCACGCATCGCGCCACTCATCATATTTAGCATTAAATGTGACTGCGACCCGATCGTACATGCGCCCGTCGAAATTATTTTCATATCGAACTACGGAAAGGGATTTTATAGGCGTTAAATTCGATATACCGAAGTATATCGTGCGTAAATTCAGTTGTACGTATGCCCGCCGTATCTCTTGCGTGTTTTTAAAACATCAAAGGTAGTGACTCATCGTATTCGATATCAATAAGAAACTTGATCTTCCTCGAAATCGCGGCCCACCAGCGTTCACGCCGATGAACCGACCAATATACGGGGTAAGGCGTTCGAAATTGCCAGCCTAATTTACGTCGATATTTCTCTGTCCGGAAGAAACGGATCGAATATAGAAAAATCCCATCGTTTCCCATGCGTCTATATCCTGTTTGATATAACTCTTGTTTCCGAACGAAATTTTTCCGATGGAACTGTACAATTTGCATAAATCGATTTTTCCAGGCATTCCAAACGTACAGAAATGTTAAAACGGAGGATTAAATGCTTATCAAAACATTTCGTATTTTATTCCGAAGTGAAGCTCGCTTTCTCGATTATCATCTTTGATATTGCTTCTTGATATTTCTGTACGTGCAAATGTCATCTTGGAATAGCTTATATGATTATAGAATAAAATCACGTTGATACCGTAATGTATCCGGCTCTCACAGCGACTTTTACATGACCCATTTTTCTCGATAGATAATATTGGCGTAATCAAGGTGATAATTTCAAGCATCTCACCCTATATCCGAAGTTCTTCCTCTCCCATCTCCGTAACCATCTATTACGATGAAACTACATCGGGGTCATACATAGGCGTAGAAGTGTGGCTGCTGGACGATGTAAAATAGCAGATAGAAATCAACCGAATGAGATTCGGTTTAAATTCCTGGTTGTCTGTTATATCATTATTTCGATAGAAATTCTATCATTCCTCAATAGACAAAAGGGACTGTCGAATTAATGTCTAGGTAAATAGGTAACTGTATCGCTATATCGCATTGCTCGGAGAACGGAAATCCCCCGAATAACAGGAATGAGATAAAACGTGTAACTGTGGAAGTGTGGTATCGACGAGAGAGAGAGAGAGAGAGAGAGAGAGAGAGAGAGAGAGAGAGAGAGAGAGCGTGAGGAAGGAGTAGTCAGAGGGAGAGAGGAAGATAGAAAGAGGTCATGTGCATCATGGCATAGTAGAAAGAAATTATAGAAGCGAGCGGTAAATTCGCGAAAGCCTTTAAGATTTTAATAACGATTGATTATCCACGTGATGTAGTGAATTTGAATACATGTGCAAAATTCTCATCATAATTCATTGCAGTTCTGGATTTTTTATTTTACAATCGCGAGACCCGATTCGTGTGCTTTGTAAAGATATGTAATTGCGGCGTGTTCCGAAACCAATCGAGTAACATCTATCGTAATCTTTCATGGTCTTTTATTCGTGCTCAGAAAACATCCGGTAGATGGCAATAGATGAACGATGCGTTCCGAAAACGACTTATGCCCATTTTCATCCATTTCGTAGATTAATTTTATAGCATTTTCTCTCGGCTGTACTATCATCTACCAGTGCAACACTCAGACAAGGTAGCATGTTTTCTTGGCGGATGATAGACAAACTCATTCAGTGTAACGTGTTTCTGTGGCTAGTGTAATGCAAATTTTATGCACGAAGTAGGGTTTTGCTACACGATTGCAAAAAGGTGTAGAGCCAATGTGACATTGAAAATTTGAAAATGGAAGTCGACCAGCAATAGAAAACACGATAGCATGAAGTGTACTCCATGATATATGTACACTTGTGTAATGCATCACTGATGCAGCACTTACTTACGTAACTGGTATAGTGCGAGGTTATACTCAGTGTATCCCAAGAGAAAATGCTCTGAGTGTTGCACTGGTGGGCGATAGTGCAGCCAAGAGAAAACGCTATTTGTCTTTTTCTAATTTTTGAAATTAGAAAAAGACGAAGAGTAAGTTGAACCGAGATTAATCTACATTGATGGAAATGGACATTAATGAAGACTTTCAATCGCAATCTCGGCTCTGTCGGCAAAAGTGGGTACATTCAGTACTACAATAGCTGAGCGCTCAGTGAGCTCTTGCATCTGATTGACATATTTCGTTAAGTCTAAAAATATTGACCAAACAGATAAGAGCTCACTGAGCGTTCATAATACTGAGGATATGATCAATGCGATGTTGCGAACGCTTTGAAGCGTTTTTTAATTGGTCAGTTTATAAAATTCTTTCTTCTAATTGATCCATTAAACGCTTCAAAATATTTGTAGCGAGATTTTGATTGAATGTACCTAACAAATTTTGACTGAATGCACCTAACAATTTTTTTGACGGATTCAAGCTGATATTCATAATCCATCTTCATTTTAAAACCGTCTTAGTAATGTTTTAAACTGGGGATCGATCCTGTATCTTAAAACGAGATGAAAATTATAAAAGTGAGCGAATTTACTAGAATACTAATAATTTCATTGGTCAACATCTAGTAATTTGTTTGAAGATACAGAATCGACTCCCCTTTATATTAGCATTGTTCGTTTTGTTTCTCGAGAGCTGCTCGGGATTGCTCCGAATGAATCCAGTGTACTTGAAATGTAAAATTTACACTATGTTACATCATTCGTGTAACGACATTCATCGTAACAATGAATGTCAGGTGTCGTATGAAGCCGGAATCAGACTACGCATTGAAGAACAAGATTGAAGATTGAAAGACTGAAGTTTGACCAATCAGAACAAAGGAAGCCAAAATTTCTTTGTCCTCATTGATAAAATTTCAATCTTTAATTTCTAATCTCAATCTTCATGCATAGTCTAATTCTGGCCTTAGGACTATTGTAGAATATGTTCTAGGGTTTAAATCTCGATAAAAAAGAAGCAGCCAATCAGAATTCGCATTGGTAGTCGACAATTTCGACTTTCTACGGCTTCCAAAATTTACTGCCAATGCTGAAAATTTATTGTTTACTATACATTTTTAGCAGTGAATTTTAACACAACCTATACTGCTTATTACCAGCGCGAATTTTGATTGGCTGCTTTTTGTTTTTCTATCAAGGTTTGGACTCACCTTAAGAATTAACGAATATCAAGCAGCGATTTTGATCACCTGTTTTAATACTTTAAAATGAACGTTAACCCATAAATCCTTCCAAACAAGGAAAAACTCAACATAAAAAGGCCTTTATGGAGATGAAGGAAGCATTGCGCACAATAAGGTGAAGGTGAACAGATTTCAACCAACCAGACGCGACCGGCGTCGAAAGATCATGTTGATCAAGGTGGAATTACCATTATTCCATAAAATTTATTTATAGAATTACTATTTACCATTATTCGAGAAAACAGAATAACGTAATGAAATTAATTTTCATCAGCTGTTATGATTGACATTCGAACAAATGTCGTTTGAATAACATTTATCCAGCTGTTTTTTTCGCCGCTTGCGTCTAATTGTTTTATGTCCATTTCCACCAATATAGATTAATTTTAATCTCGGTTCAACTTACTCAACTTACTCATCTTTTTATAATCTTTAGAACTAGAAAAAGACGAAGAATAAGTTGAATCAAAATTAAAATTAAACCACAGTATAACCAGTAGAGACATTCAGCGAAAAAATGCGTGTTCGCGCAAGTATGAGTGCGCTTTTGTTTTGGGCTGAATGAAATGCAAGATGAAGAAAAGAAGAGTACGTAAGAACGTACATTTTATACAAATCTCAGTGAGTAGATATCCGTAAAAAAACAATTTAAGAGCTGCGGCA
>NW_017259536.1:4312408-4329392 GCF_001594045.1 Atta colombica | reverse complement strand
ATATTTATAAGTAAAGTAAATAAAATTTATATTATATTTTTGATATTTTTTTTACGAAAAATAACTAAATAAAAATATTTATTTCATAATTATTATTTAATAATAATTACTATTATTTAATAATAATTACTTAATAAATTTGATTTATTTACTAGTTCTTACTATTTTCGAATTAATTTTGTTCATTAGTTAGTATTTTTGTAAAATTTTTTAGTGAGGGATTACATTATTTAAGAGACATTATATCCTTTTTTGGATTTTTGAAACGTTAACATGGCGGATGTCTCACGTGACTGCAACGTGGAGATCAAAGATGTCGACACGAAGTATCTTTACTAGTTATATACTGTGGTTAAACTACATTGGTGAAAACAGGCATTATCTCCCACTATTTTACCTGCGCACACATTTTTCAGAACGCTTCTCCTTTCTATTCTACCATATGAATATGGATGTATGTGTAGATATACGTCATTATCACACAAAGTGGACTTTAAACGCGAGCGATTTAATTCTGCCTCATCATTATAGAATTGGTTTTCTCTTTTATAGAGACGGTCAGAAGAGACGTGAAAGTTGATTTGAGCGTTACATGTGCGGTTTACAAATAGTTTCGAACATTTTTTACAGTGAATATTTTTCGTAGAAAAATGCAGGAATTACGATTTGATGGCCGAGTGATTGTGGTAACGGGAGCAGGTGCAGGTAAATATTTCTTTTTTTCTTTTAGTTTATTTTATTAAAAAAAATTTTGTTTTCACATTTTTTTATCACACTTTTATCACTCCTTTTCAATTAGCGTTATATACAAAACAAATCATCTGATTACATTTTATGATATTGAAAGTTTTTCTCGTTTGACTCAACTTTATAATATTGTGTATTTATACGTAGAAAATTTATACGTAGAATATGAAATTAAAAGTCATCACTCTCAGATAAAACGTTGCTGTCAGTAATAAACAATTACATATTTTTTTACACACAATGCACTTTAATATCTAATTTTTCCATGTCCTTTTTAATTAGAAGTTTTTAATATGATAGGCAGGGAAAGGGATTTCTCTCGCTATCCTTCCCTACCTTGTTGTTACGACTTGTGGATGTGACAGATTTCTTAATCATGTATACACATCATGTTTTAACACTTCATAACTTTGTTTGCTTTAGAGACGATTTTTTCCTTTCCATATTTTACATAATAATCAAAATGCATAATTACAAAGTTTGAACTAAATCAGTGAGGAAGACCGTTTTTATCAAATATAATTTTTAATTATTTTGTTAGTTTAGTTAATACTGTTTATCAATTTCAAATCAGAAGGATTCAATAGAAATTTTATAACATAATAAGAATAAAGTTCTATTTATACAAGAAAGTTATTTTTTATAAAAAATCAGTAAAAAGTATATATAAATATTTTTTATTTGTTACATTTTGACTATAATTGAAAGTAATTCACATCTTGAATAATATATATCAGCTGTTATCATATTGAAGCTAATATTCTTATATATGTAATGTATAAATAAATTTTCAGGATTGGGACGTACCTATGCATTGTTGTTCGCATCCAGAGGTGCCAGCATAGTTGTAAATGATTTAGGAAGCAACAAACATGGAGATGGAAGCAGCACCAAGAGTGCGGATGCTGTGGTCGAGGAAATTCGACAAAATGGTTAATATTTTAATGTGATGTTCTTTATCATTTTTTTAGCTTATCAAAATTTCTGATCTGGAGTCATGTAACTTTTTCTTTAGAACAGATATGTCAAAGGTCAAAATTTTTTATGTATATATTCAGGGTCACTTTAAGTGATACGCTGAAATATCTTGAAAAATACAAAAGATATAGAAAAATATTTTACACAAAAATTGCTTAGTTTTTATTAGAAAATAGAAAGAAAATGCTGATATTAATTGATCTAGAGGAGATGTTCTTAAAATCGAATTAAGATTACCTAAAATTTTTTTAAAGAAGTCCTATTTTTTATTTCATGCTCATATAGCTGACGTCAAGGCCTTTTCAAAATACGATAATATTTTTTTTTTTCATTAAATACTTTACAAGTTATGGGGTTTGAAAGTTAACAGGTCACTATAAAAAATTTTATTTTTCTGCATTTCTAAAAAAAAGTTTGATTGACTCTGTGGTAATTATATAGTCAAACATTATATATGTTATTGGTGTTTATATAAAAAAAATTTTTTGAAAATACACATATTTCTCTCTTCTGAATTATATAAAATATGTATTATATATAAATTTGAGTTCTTTGTTTTTTTTAAACAAATATATGTTTTTCTCATCTAAAGTTTTTCTAATGTTTTGCGCAAGTATTTAAGATTTACCTCTTACATTTAATTCTGCATTACACGTTAAGGGTAATTAAATGATAAGCATATGATAATAATCTTTTAGGAGGCAAAGCTGTCGCGAATTACGATTCTGTGTTAGATGGTGAAAAAATCATTAAAACTGCAATTGATTCATTTGGCCGCATCGATGTAGTTGTTAATAATGCTGGTATTTTGCGAGATACATCGTTTGCAAAAATGACGGAAGATAAGTGGGGTATATGAAATAAATTACAATATTTCCTTGTTTGGTACTATGATTTTCAGAATGCCTTGTATGAATCTATATGTATTCACATGATTTTTCTTGACATTTCTTTCAGACATCATACACAACATACATCTGAAAGGTGCAATGAAAACGACACAAGCAGCATGGCCCTACTTTATTAAGCAGAAATATGGTCGTATAATTTTTACATCGAGCAATAGCGGCTTGTATGGAAACTTTGGTCAATCCAATTACAGTTCGGCAAAACTTGGTCTTGTAGGATTAACTAATACACTAGCCGTTGAAGGCTCAACGAAGAATATTTATACCAACGTAATAGTACCCACAGCTGGCTCGCGTTTAACAGAAGATATTATTCCACCAGGTGAATTGTCAATAACATCTATTTTATAATAATTCTTATGAGATTTTAATTCTTAAGTTTTATTAATTAAAATATATGAAATGTTATTTCATATATTTTAATCTTATTATTTATATTACCTAATTCTTAATCTTGATAAGAGATTGATAAATAAAATTACTCGTTAAAAAATATTTTGCTACATTTCGTATTTAATAAAAGAAGTCACAAGAATTTAGAACCGATTATGTATCTTAAAATAAGGTGAAAATTACAAAAGTGAATGAATTTATTATCACCTCATTTCAAGATATAAATTCAATCCTCTGATATATATACATACGCAAATGCATTTTGCTAAAAGAACAAATTAAAATATTAATTGATATTTCGCAGATTTCTTTGAGCAGTTGAAGCCTGAATTGATAGCACCCGTTGTCTTTTGGCTGTGCCACGAAGATTGTACAGAAAATGGTTCGATGATTGAAACGGCATTGGGCTGGGCTGGCAAATGTGAATATCAAAAATATTTAGCCTCATAGCTGTTAATATTTGTAAAGAAAATACAATTTTTAACGAATAATTGTTTTCGAAATTTCATATTGTTTAAAATATGCAGCTATCTTATATTCTTATAAATGTTTTCATTTCTTTCATTGAAATTAGTATAGAAATATTGCAAAAATGAATATAAAAGATGCCACGTTTGAATTTATAGGTCATATAATTCGCTCTGCGGGTTGTGTCTTACGACAAAATTTATCGGTTGACGTTACACCAGAAACCGTACGAGAAAATTGGTTGAAAATAACAGACATGACATCGGCAAAACGATTCAATTCGATCCAGGTAAAAAGAGTATATTGAACCAAGAGTATAATGAACTTGACATTTCTTATCCTACAATCTCTGTTTAGGAAGTAACGACAGAACTATTCGGAGTTCTCGAGAGAATGAAAAGTGCTTCTTTAAATGATGTAAGTTATGTATCCGTAAATCTTCTTTGTGGATTATAGAGTTTATTTTTTATCATTTCCATTGTTCACAGGTAGATCATATCTTAAAGAATGATTATAACTTCCGGGACATTATACTGTATGCACTTGGAGGTACGTTAAGCAGACTGAATATAATAGATTCATGAATTTACGCAATTTAATGTAAATTTATCGGGTTTTTTGTTCAGTTGGTGCTACGGTTCAAGAACCAAATGACATTCGTTATTTGTATGAGAATGCTGACGAGTTTTCGGTTTTACCCACTTTCTTTGTTTTGTATGGACCTATGGGCTGCATGAATTCTTCTATCGTGCAAGATGCTGTTCCATTTACATTTAATCCAACACAAGTATGACTAAGATTTTTTTTAATTGCGTTATTTTATTTGATATTTTTAAATTTATTTTGCATGATATTTGTAGGTACTTCATGGCGAGCAATATCTAGAAATTCATAAACGATTACCTACGGAAGCTACAGTGGAGACGCGCTTTAAAATTCAAGACATCTTGGATAAGGGAAAAGGCACCGTTGTCTTAATCCAACGTATGTAAATTTTATAATTTATATGAAACGATTGGATCGTCACAATATGCATAATTAATGTATTTAACGAGCATTTGTGATACGAATACAATGTTAATGATTAATCTCATTAATGTAAGATATTTGTAATTTGGATGTAATAACCGTGAAAGATGTGTGCAATAATGTCTACGTAAATACATATGTAACTTTTCATATTTCTCTAGATGATACTTACGATGTAACAACCGGCGAAAAACTATCGAGTGGGCAGATGTCTGCATTTATCGTCGGCTCAGGTGGTTTTAAAGGAAAACAAACATCGACGTTTGTCATTCCAACCATAGATCCTCCCACTCGAAAACCGGATGTAACAGTTACACAAAAGACTAATGATGATCAGGTAAAAAAAAAAGAATATACTTATTAGACTTATTTCTCAAAAATTTAGAATTTACGTTTTAAATACACTTAAAGAAATAAATAATATTGATAAATTTCAAAACTAGAACGCTATTTTGAAAATTAAAATTAATCTTATTATCATATTTACTTTTAAAATCGAATAGATTTATTTTCAGTTTCTTAGTATATTCATAAATGTAATGAAAATATTCGAATGTCTTGTTTTAAATTTTGTATTTTGAATACATTAAATTATACAATGACATTTTGGTATTATTTTTACAGGCTGCTTTGTACAGATTGAGCGGAGATTTTAATCCTTTACATATTGATACTGCTGTTGCCATGATGGGAGGATTCAAAAAACCGATATTGCATGGATTGTGCTCTCTGGGATTCTCTATCCGTCATGTTCTTCAAACTTATGCTGCTGGAGATGCACATTTATTCAAATCCATTAAGGTATAATTATCAAATAAGAATATAATATTCATAAAGTTTCAAGATGAATTTTTTACTCAAAATAATTTGAAGTGCAAATTAAATTCATAACTCAATAATATGAAAAAGATTTATCTGTTATAATATGACAGTATGAACGCTCATCAGAACGTTCATACTTTTACGTCGGAAATCTTGAAAATAAGAGAAATTATAGTTTACATTGTAGAGTCTATAATATGAAAAAGATATATTTTTGCTATTCTAAACAATACTGAGATTAACAGTACTTAAATCATCTTTATATATATGTATATTATATATATGTATAAAAAATTTATATCTTTTTAGTAAGAATAAGTATTGTCACAAACTAGATCTCTATCTCGAAATTCACTTTCTCGTTTTAAAAATGTGTGTGAAAACAAAATTATATTATATTACAAGAAAATATTTGATAACCCTTGTTTAAAAACCTCGTGAACTTTTGTGCATTAATTATCATATTAATATATGTAATATGCACACTCATGGTCTGCTAAAACAATGTAACTATAAATAGCAGTTACAAACCACAATGAGCATAAAACGTGATAGCAGTGTTCAATGGTAAACATTTGTTAACCGAGAAACATTTGTGTCATCAACATAAGTCAGTGTTAAATTCGGATATTTATTAAGTATTTTTCATCATAAAAGGTAAATATATATGTTTAAAAAATGTAATAATATAATATGTCAAGAAAAACAATAAATAAGATAAACATTATGATACTTAGAAGAAAATCGTGCTATTTTGAATTTTGTTGTTATAGTAGTTTATTGTAAAAATAAAGTTTACAATTAATTAATTTGATAGTTTTGAATTCATTAATAATGTAATGAAACTAAATTCATGCAATCTGCAATATTTTTTTTATCTTGACCACATACTGTTTATTTTATATACATATATTGTTTATCTTAACAATATTTGTATTATCCGTTTTGATTAAATTATTTCAATGACCTATAGATTCTGTAATCAGAGATTATTTTGTAGTATCTATTTACGTAAGCTTAACTACGATCCATTTAATGCTTCAAAGCATTTTTTTGATTGGTCAGTTAATAAAATTCTTTCTTCCGATTGGTCAAAAGCTTCGAAGCATTTATAGCTAAGTGGACCGCACCCCTTATTTGCGGCAAGGAGGCATTTAGTGACATTCCTTACGGATTTAATGCGATTTAACATCTTTGTTTATTATAATATTCTAGGTAAGATTTGCAAAACCAGTTATACCAGGTCAGACTCTACGTACTGATATGTGGCGTAACGGTAACAGGATACATTTTCAAACATTTATCCACGAGACCGGAGTATCAGTTATTACAGGTTAGTAATAACTGATACTCCAGTCTAGTACAGAATTTTACATATATTATTTTATTTATTATTTCGATAAATTTCTTTTTAAAAGTAGCGAAATAAGAACGGTTAATTTTATTTTGTAGGTGCTTACGTTGATCTGTTGGAGATAAAAATGGGATTACCACGAGCAAATCTGTGTTCTGCAAAAACAAATCTGGATAGTGATGCTATATTTGTAACTATCAGTGAACAAGTGAAACAGAATCAGGATGAGGCTAAAAAAGTTAATGCGGTCTTCCTTTATAATATTACCGTTGATGGGAAACATATATCTGAATGGAGTAAGTAACTCTGGAAAATGTTGATAATATGTCTAAGAAATTGCGATATTTAGGCTACATGTGCTCTATTAAATAAAAACGGCTAAAACGAAAATTTTTAATATCAATTAAAAAAATTTTTTTATTCGGCATGAATGCAATGTATTTTAAACTTTCTGAAGTGCACAAATTGTCTCATAGAGATCTTTCATCAGTAGATAAAAAGATAAACAATCAACCATTTGTTATGATCATATTTCACAGTTCTTCGAAAGTTCAATAAAAAACAAAAAATGTTATTTGTGTGTACCCTACGTAAATAATATTTGCTTTTAATTGATAGCTCTCGATTTGAAGAATGGTGAGGTACATAAGGGAAAACCTAAATCTGGGAAAGCAGACGCGACACTTACTTTAGAAGATAAAGATATGGTTGAAATCGTAAGTTGGTCAAATTAGTGTAAAAAATAAATATTTTTTTTTTTTCTAAACAATATCATTGTTGCAGGCATTAGGAAAATTAAATCCACAATTGGCATTTATGCGTGGGAAATTAAAAATAACTGGAAATATTATGCTTGCGCAAAAGTTAAAAAGTCTTATGGAAACTAACAAAGCAAAGTTGTGATTTTTTAATTTTGTTATCATAGTTCTATAACGTAATTTATGTGATTAAGAAACGAAATAAATTATGAATTTTTTTACATAAAATTCAATTGAAAGAATTTATAGGCTTCTTATATATCTTGTTATTATTTGTTCCAACAGAAACTTTTATGCAGAATTTGTTATATAGTCTGGGGTTAATTTTAATTTTATGATTTGATAAACCTGTATTGTAATACATTTATAATAAAGTTATTAACTGAAGGATTTTGCTTATAATTTGCAAAAATGTAAGTATGTAAAATATATTCTACTCACTAGAATAAAAAGAAAATGTAAGATTCATTTTTTAAATACATAGATAAAAAGATTTATATTAGATATATATATAAAGATTTTGCACCACACGCACGCGCGCGCGCGCGCGCGCGCGCACACACACACACACACACACACACACACACACACACACATACACACACACACATATATATTTACATGACGCAAGAGAATTTTGTCTACACACAAAGAGAGTAAAATATATCTTAGGAATATCGTTAAGAATAAAATGTACAAGAAAAAAAGCATGTGAACAAAAGAAGAGAAGAAAATCTTTGGTTTAACATAGGTCTTAATAATTATAATCGTCAGATATTTTTTAAACTGATGCATTTTAATTGTGTTAAAATGCATTAGTTTCAAAGAACGCAACAGAGCTTCCTCGATCGCGGTTTTTTCAGTACGGCTTTAATAGCTTCCACAAAAACCTCTTCAAGACCCTCCTGTTTTATTGCGGAACATTCGACGTACTTGATTGCCTTTATCTTTCTTCTCATTTTGTTGCAATCTCGGGGACTAATAATATCCATAGCTTCTTGATGATTTCTAAGATCTGCCTTGGTACCTAATGTAAAATAATATTCGTGTGGAAAACAAGTTTATAACGTAAACAAATTTATACTAAAAAAAAAATTTATATTAATATATATTTATATTAAAAAAAAATTACAAGAGAATATAAAAAGTATTTAAAAAGATTAAGGCACGACTTATCATTTTAATTAATGTAGTTAGACTTATTTTGATAATAAGAATTACATTTCTCTGTCAATGACTGCATTTAACAGAGAAAGCAGCTTTGCAATTGTGGTAAAATTCGCTAAAGTAATTAATCTTACCCTTAGTATCTCACTGGATATAAGTGTATAAACTATTCATATTAAAGAATTTCATAAGTGCAAAGCTGTTTTCTCTGCACAGTCTATGGTTAATCACTAAACTGATGATTTTGTAGTGAATAAATTTAAAGTTACCTCTACAAAATCATTAGTGATTAATTATAGCTAGAAAAACAATTTTTACATTATCAAATTAATCAGATAATAAAAAACCGATTCTAAACGATCAAAAAGAAAATTACTGCGCAGGCATTTGTATTCCTGTTTCTTCATAATTGTTTCACAAATCTTTTATTTCTGTTTAATATATAAAATGCACTTACCCACAAGTACAATTGGCACATTGGGACAATGCGCTTTGAGTTCCGGATGCCATTTACTTGCTACATTTTCGAAAGAACTACGAGCACTTACAGAAAAACAGACTAGGAAACAATCAGTCTGCAAAGAAGAATAAATGCAAGATTATATATGCACGAATATCTAAAGATACATTTTTTTTTAGAATAATAAAGATGAATAAGTCGATTTGATTATTGAAAATAGATGATGAAAATTTCTCAGAATATTTATGTAAATTTCAGAATTTTTAAGAATTAATTTATTATTAATTTTATAACTTTTTTGAAAATCTCTCATTCTATAATTTTTGATGAAATCTAAAAAAGTTTTTTTTTCAGAATTAACAGAATGAAAAATCTTAGAATATTTTAGAATTAATATATATGATAAATTCTAAGAAAAGATGTAAACTTCTTCAGTATTTTTGAAACAAATCCCAATTAATAAAAAAAAAAATGAGAAAATTTTCATTAGGAAAGTTATCACATACGTTTGGATATGACAATGGTCTAAGCCTCTCATAATCTTCTTGACCAGCCGAGTCCCATAATGTCATTTCGAATTGTTGTCCACCTATGCATATACTGTCAACGTAGTTATCGAAACTGTAAATAACAATCGAATAAATAAGAGATTACAGTTCCATTGAACAAATTAAATATTTTAAAAACTTTAACACATTTTTAATATAACGCAGGAGAAGAAATGAGACAAATACGCAGAAGAAGAAATGAGACAAAAGCATATAAACAAATAGATCTAGAATACTCTACTAGCAAAGAGCTGCTGCATTAACTTAATGCTTTAAGTTATGCATTATGATATTTACACGGTAGGTACATATTCCGTTGGGAATTCCTTCTTTGTATACGTGATGAGCATACATGTTTTTCCAACCATACCATCGCCAACGGTCGTAATTTTAATTTTAATTGGTTTGTTTCGAGACGTCATCTTTGTTTTCCCTATAAAATAAAAGCGTACTAATTACATAACTTTAATAATCGCGTCAGCGTTACATAAACATTATTGATCCTATAAAAACGTAATTACATAATTTAAACGTATCAACTTTATTCGCATTCCTTTCATATTTTTTAAAAAAGAATAAATTTTTTAAATAAGTTTATTTTCAGTACAATCCCATTTTTTGTCATCTGTTTGACAGACTACTCGATGGTGCAGTGATTCCGTCACTCCTTAAACTGAAAAGACAACAACAGACACTTCCGGCCACTGTATGGCATCAAGGCTATTCCTCAAGTTATATGTTGTATCGCGCATACCAATGAAATAAGAAACGACTATTTTATTCTTATCATTGTTAAACTAATAATTATATCGTCTCACAAATTATATGTGAGATAAATAGCTAAATTTTCAATATTTTGTATGTGGTTAATTAACTATTACATGCAAGTCTCATCAGACACAAATTGAATTAAAATTATTAAGCATAAGTTTTTACAACATATTAACTCGGAAACATCTATAAAACAACGTGAAGATTGTATCGCTCATCAGTGTACTTGAAATGATCCTTTCGTATAATCAAGCAAATTGGAACAAATTTGAAATCTCAGTGTTGTTTGATTTTTTCAAAACGAATCAGGTTTTTCTCGCCTCTCATCTAGATATCACGCCTTGAGATTTATCTTTTTATTCAAGCGAATTGATAAGCCAGAACCCGCAAACGTTCCTTTCAATAAGATGTGTACATTCATTCGCGAGGGGTGTTCGGGTTAGCGGAACTTACTGGTATTTCTTATCGAGTATGGTCATTATCAACGCGTCGTCCGGTCGACTCTCTGACTGTATGATCTGCCTGAATAGCAACGGCAAGGATTGATAATATGTCGCGATAATCATTATCGCGGTCCATTCATATTCGGATAATTTCATCCGAAAATTATTGCTTGTACAGCTATACAGTAAGATTGATTACAAATACAATGCGTTCTGATATAGATATATCTTGTGTCAAATGTAATTAACTTAATCCCTTCTTATTATTAATACTGAAAGTAATTTTCATATTATATCATCTGATGATCCTGATTTTATTCAATTATTGTACAAGCATAAATTTTTTTTGTATTATCATTTTGCATTATTTTGTTAACAGTGATCAAGAAAATAAGGCTAGATTCAATGAAAACAAGGCAAAATTTTTGTCTGTTCTGTTGCATCTCAGGTAAATTAACTTTTAATAAAATTGTCAATAATTTATTAGTTTCTATAAAAAACAATCTAAACTACTAAATTGAAAATTACTTTTATAAAACTGTAAGTTAAGATTCTCTAGATTATGAATAAATATTGACGAAAGTGAAGGTATCCGCCGAATGACTCATTACGTTATGGGATATGGCAATTGCTTAATTAAAACATGCGTGCAAGTTAGAGTCATATTTCCTAATTTGTGTTAAGACCCGCCCTGATGACACTGAGGTCAATATACTCTCAGGACAATTTCAGTTTGCGTGTCGACTGAAAGGGAAGAGAAAATTCCCCTCTGTTTACTCCCTTTTATTCTCCGCAAACATGCTCTAAAATTTTATCTGCCAAAAAAGGAAAGTAAAATTAATAATTAATGTTGATTGTGGAATTAATAATATATTATCTTTTTTTTAATATAATTTTTCTAAATGTCTTTAAAAGTTGATATATAAATCATTGATTATCCTATGTATATCATATTTACACACGTTAAAAAAACTGAGAGTTAACAAGCGAGAAGAGTCGCATTATTCACACATCTTGCTGTTGTTTATCTTTCTTTGGTGTCCTTACAACGCCATATGTGTCGAACCTAAATAACGAGCGCAATCGATTGACTTCATAATGAACGTAATGAAGCGGTTCACATATGAATTCACGCCGATGCGTGTGCATGAGTTATGAGAAGCTTTAGACCGGCACAAATTTATATGAAGGGAAAGGTGTCGATGAAGAGATGAACCCTGATAAAAAGAGATAGATACGCATAATTATATCAACCATTTACGCATCCATTTTACGGCGCAAAATATAGACCTGTTTATGAAAATAAGGGCAAATGATATACATTTTTAATTAATAGCCAAGGATAAACAATTTTATAAAATTTGTAAAATGTGTTTTTGTGATAGATATCTTTCAATAAGTCATGTATAATTTCTTTTGTATGAATAAATTTAGGAAAATTTATTAATTATTCTTACTCAGAAAAATATTCTATTGTTAAGAGAAGTGATTATGCAATTTACTTTCTTCCTTTTAAGTAATAATTATTTTTGACAAGAAATACTTTTTAATAATAATCATAAAATATATTTATTACAAATTTTATAAAATTTCATTAAAGTACGTATTTAATATAAGATTTGATTTTCTTTTGAATAATTCAGAAGATATTTTTGAATAATTCAGAAGATATTATATTGAATAAATTTGCTTTTAATAAACCTATGATAGATCTGCGGATATAAACTTTTGGAAAATTCGATCAAGTAATTATTATTTGCGTAGAGTATGTATTTTTTTGTATGTGTAATGCTTCATTTTTTTTGCTAGAAGAAGAAAATTAAAGAGAAGTAGCTACAGACAACGCGTAATCAATGTGATTGTCACATCCTTTACGACAGGATACGGAGCAACAGTCAACTTTACGCGGTTATTTATCAGTTCGTTGTCCTATTTCATGCAGAATTCTGGAAAATTTATTTCTATCACGCTTTTTCCTCTTCACGGAGAACTCGAAAGACATGTGAAACGTTCTGCAAAATACATAATGTAACTGGATTAAAAATGATCGATTAACTTCTGCATTAAAACGGGAAATTTTCTCGAGAAATTAATGGATTATCGCAGAGTTGCCGAACAATTGTCATGTAACATCATGCGAGTTCTGCGATCAAATTTGAACGAGCAGGAGAGAAAATAAAAAATGGATTAATAAGAAAAAAAAGATTATCTCGATCAATATTATCTATCGTGATATAAAATACAAAATAAATTTTTATAATGTTTTTTTTATCGCGTTTTATATTGCTTGTATTTGCGCGAAGTCGACATAATTTGCACGTAAACGTTTAAACTTATAGTAAGAATCATCAAAGGTGCGATAAAGAGATAAGATAATTAAAGAATAGATTACACAAGAAGGGAACGGCCTAGTCTAATTGTACCTTTTCCTGACTTGACGCATTTAAAGATTTTTGTATTATTTAGTTACATTTAGTCAAATTCGGAAATAACTTCCTCCTTTAAGTCATTCACATACTGATTTCATTTAGTAATATTTAATAACATTAATTTAATAACATTAATCACAATACAAAAGCAAAACTGCGGTTACAATATTTCAAACTGATAAAAAATGATTAACATTATACTGTCTAAAAATCATTGAATATTACATAATTCTTTTAATTTAAAAAATGAGCTGTGATTAAACGGAAAGCGAAAGATTAATTTCGAAAAACAGAATATACAATGATTTTTTTCTATTATCCTGCAAACATATCTTATTTCTTTTCATTTTTCGATTTTTAAAAGAAAAATTTTGAACGTTTGAAATTTACAAAACAATTGGAGATACTTCTTAAGCACTCCCGATTTATTTCCGCATTTATGATATGACATCATTTTGAAATAAATTTTATATCTCGACCCATGACAAATGGCTGATATATAAATTACTCACCGTGAGATACGTCATGCAAGAAAAGAGCACGCGTTAAACGGCGGCATCAAAAACATTTCACATATTCGTAGCTGAGAGTCTTATAGAGACAGCGACGTCGCGATACGGAATACCGAGTCGCAGAGGAAAGACGATGATGCGTGTCGCGCATACGCACGTCGCAACGGTTGCTCGAGGACTACAGAAATGCGCACATTTGCCGCCTGTGACAGCCGCCGCATGAAGAATCAGCTGACGTGGAGTACTACGGAAGCGGAACGCAACCTGAAGCATCAATGCGCGTTTATGTATCGAGATTAAATTGAGACTCACCTTCTTTAATGAAACTGCAATTATATAAGAGATAAAAACAGAATAAGACTTATTCTATTGTTATATTTACGGCGCTTAAAATAAAGCTTGTAAATTATACTGTTACAATGTCGTTTTTATCTAGACTTTAATTTCGGTTCATTCAACTTACTCGTCTAATCTTTTTCTAATTTTTAGAATTACACTGTTAGAAATATATATGTTCTTAAATTTCATTAAATTTTAAGTTGTACAATTTGAACTTAATTTCATGATATTACATTATAAATTTAATGTATTTATAATTAAAAAGTATATTTGAGTACATATAATTTACATAAAATTTAATGTATTTTTCATGAAAATTTATGAAATTTAACGTACTTTTCATAACATTTTATTAAAAATACATTAAATTTCATAAATTTAATGTATACGTTCATTACATTTAAGTAATTAGTGTAACTTAATTTTCGGTTAAATCATTCATTATTTTTAATTTAATTCATAATCACGAGTTTCATTTACATATAAACAGTTTCTAACAATGTAGGAAAAGATGAATAATATGTTGAAATTAAAATTAATCTACATTTATGAAGATAAAGGGTGAACATAAAGGGCAAAAGAGTAAAGATGAAACTTAAGAGACTTAATTAAATCGTGAGCCAAACAGGTAAAAATAACAGTTATAGTATCTGAAATATTAAATATATTAGATTTGAGTAAAATATTGCGATATATTAACACCATTAACCCAGGAAACATCAGCAATTAAAAGTAACATAACATTATAGTATTATAATTTTTCATACTTAATATAAATATAATACATCATCTAGTCTATATACATAACAATTACATTGTATGTGAAATTATAACATTGATGTCATGTCTACTTTTAGTGTTTGGTGTTTACTGGAAACTGCATCTGCATCAAGCTGCCTCGTCTGCATCTGCGTCAAGCTCAGGTTTTGCTAATTTAGTATAAATTATAAGGAAGACAAAGTTTGAAAATTTCTAAAAAAATCTTTATGTTTTTACCTTTCTCTCATTTTGAAGCAAATCTTTAAGGCGACTTCGAATAAATTCTGATTCACTTCGACAATTATATAATTCTTGATTAGCATACAGATATCCATTTCTATACAACATAAATAAACTTCAATCTCGATTTACATTAACTTTTCATTTTCTTCTACTTCTAATGCCCGTTTTTACCAAAGAGTAGATTAACTTATCTCGATTCAATTTGTTCTTTATCTTTTTCTAATTCTTAAAATTGAGATAAAGAGTAAATTAAATCGAGATTATATAAAGTTAATTTTACATTGATAGAACCGGGTCTAAAAATTCTAAGAAAAGATGAAGAGTAAATTACTCTTGAGATTAAAGTTAAATCTACATTGGTAGAAATGAGCCAATGGAATTGTTTAAACCAAATTCTCTAAACCAAATACACAATTTGTTTTTCTTAATCTTTTTGTTATACATTAAATATAATTCTATTAATTAATTTAATAGTCTTATACAGTTCACTTTAATCATTATTTAAGAAATATCTTGAGAATATTCTTCGATGCTAATTCAGAAAACATAGGGACATCTGAGCTGTTTGGAGTTTTATTCATATTACTTATTTGTCCATTTCTATCAATGTTAACTTTAATCTCGATTTAATTTATTTTTTATCCTTTCCCAATTTTTAAAACTACAAAAAACTAAAAGAGTAAAGTTAATCTGCATTGATAGAAACGAATATTAATAAAACAATGTTGATTAAGTCAATCAAAATCGAAGTCTCGTCCTTCTGATTTTCTTAAAATCATATTTTCGGTGCGTAATCATCATACATATAAGTATCACAAGTATTCATTTCCATCCTTGGTGCGTAAAAATGCAGCATTTGCATATCGAACTCGACGTATTCTCCTGCTCTTGCATATAATGCTCCTGGATGACGCAAATACGGCCGAGAGATACCTTGATTAACATCACGTTTGTCTGGCATCTGCTTTAATTGATAATAATGTCGATTGTTCAGCCGATTTGGCATAATGATTTTGGCATGCCTTTAATATGAACACAAATGTATTATTATCATTATTTATTATTATTACAATTATTACAATTATCTCACAAATGTATATACTAACCTATCAATAAATAAATAAATAAATCGCTTCTCCTGTCCAATTTTATCGTTCTTTTTTTCTTGGCAAACCTTATCAATATATAATCATGTCATATTAATATATAATCTTGAACATTCCCGTTTCCCGCGTTCATTCAAATCTACCCTCTTTCCAGTGAGTTCAATTCTAAATTTCTAACAGATCTACAAGTCGTCCCGCCATTGATTGGTTTGAAATCGAACACAAAAAATTACAGGTAAATTAATAAATTACAGTGGCAACACTGATTCCATTAGTTTGAAATTGGATACTATTTGCATACGCGGGCGCATAATTACGCGAGAAAAATATGATTTTTAAGAATAAGTGAGATTTAAGTTTAGAATTTTCTATTAATCTTTCACAAATGATATTAATGTTATAATTATTGACACGCATAAACTTCACGATTATCTGACTGTAGATCGAGTATATTCGAAATAATTTCTTGAATTATATATTCTTGATTAGATATAGATATTATCGAATACGCTATTTATCAGAGAACATGGAAAAACCCACGAGCAGTCAGATGAATCCTGAGACCATTGAAAACCCAGAAATTAATTCTTACATCAAACAGGTGAAACAAATGACGATTGAGAAACTTAAGACTCTCTTTTTTTTTCATTCCAATTTTGAACTGATACAATCAGTTATATATAGTTTACTGTTTTACTCTTAGCTTGCATTATACTTCAGAATTCTTTGAAAAAGAACAGGCCTCTTTTC
>NW_017259536.1:4300621-4312308 GCF_001594045.1 Atta colombica | reverse complement strand
CTTTTTTATAATATTATTTATAAAAGCTGAGAAAATTGATATTTCAGTTTACAACATTAAGAAAATTGAAGGACAAATCTGATAAAGAAATACAATACTGGAAGAATCAAAAGTCAAAATTGCTCGAGAGTAATAACAGCATCGGAATGAATTTCGACAAGTTAACGCAGAATGTGTCTGATTTAGAAGAGAAAGTATCAGAGAATACAGGGATCTATAATGCGAAGAAGCAAGAATTGGAAGACTTACAAATTGCAAGAGCGAATATGTTGCATAAGCAATGGTAAAACTTACAATTATTCTTAAATATTTCAATCAACATCAAATAAAAAATTTATTCGATCGAAAAAAATGTGAAAGAGGTTTCTGCGAAGAAAATTGCTTTGAGTGATTATTTCATTTCAGGAATAACTGTTTGTCGGAAACAAAAAGATATGTGGATAACTTTTGTCAGTGGATAAACTACGTATGATTCTTAATGATTCTTAATATTAATTTTCAGGGTTGAGTAATAACTATAGTAATAAATTAAAAGTTAAATAAAAAGTTACAAAACTTAATTTAATTATTTTTCAAATTTAATTTATTAAAACATTTAATTTATTAAACATTTTTCTTTTTAAGTTAAAATTTTTGTGTCTCTGTAAAAAAAATGTTAATATGATTTTCTATAAAATCTTAAATATTAGAGATTATTTATTTTTAATTAATTAATTTAGAAAAAGCTTAATGATTGTGATAAACGTGATGCTCGTAATGTCTAAAGATGAATGCGGGTTGGATCTGCATTTAGAGAAACGTTATTATATAATATTATAGTGTTATTATTGCGTCATATTATTCTTAAAAAGTTTTCTTAATTTATCCAAAGATGTATATTTCAGCAAAGAAAACTTTCAATGATTGCAAAATAAATTACATTCTGCCAAAGTCTGCGCAATTATTCTCTGTTTATTTATAACAAATTATAAATAACGCAAATTTTCTTTTTCTTAAAGTCTAAAGATAATTTGATGAAGGAACTTAGTAATCATCAAAAAGAATGCGAAAAGATTCGCACAGAACTTGAAGATCTAAAACAAAATGTAGAAAATATGATAAGAGAATGCGATGCAGATTACACTAAAGCTAACGATGACGATTTGTCGAATCTTAATGGTGCAATATTTGACATCAGGTAAAATCTAAAATTTATAATAATTATATTATTAATTAATTTACAATTATTTATATAAAATTTATTTATATATAAAATGTAATATTTTTTTTATGCAGATCAATCAATAATGATTTAACGAATAACATTAAAGTGGAGGAGGATGGATTAAACAAAATACAGAACAAAATAAAGCAATGCACAGTCAAACTTCACCGAATCTAAGGACGAAAAAACACACTAATGCTAAGGATAAAAGAAAATTTGAATATGATCATTTCTCCTTTTTATTTATTAGAAATAGATTTAAACATTTTGAAAGTATAAATTAAATGTAGTTATTACATAAAATTAATTAATATTAATTCAGAAATACTATTTTATAAAATACATATTCAATAATTTTTAAATAATTTAACTTAACAAATTGATATCAATTAATATACGTTCATTTATTAGTTATAAAATATCAGTATTAATTGTATAATTAAATATATTAACCAAAATATAAATACGTATTTCTCAGTAATTTGAGTGCAATGATTTCTAAATTCAGGAGCATTCGAAGTGCTTTAATCGAGAAACGTAGTCCAATTGGACTTTTTCGCAAAGTAACGTTTCTCTTTCTTTTTACGGGTACTTTTCAACGAGAAAACGTAGATAAACGCCTCGATCGGACACTCACGTTTTATTGTAAAGCAGCCGTTATCGCATTCCCGCCAAATTTGCTGAGCGCCAAGAGCGCCAGTCAACAACCAATAAAAAACAATGCTTGGAATTTGTAATCTGCTGACCCTGCCGCAACGAGAAGCCCAGAAAAGCCGGTTGTTACGTGCGCATATGATAATATGCGGCGTTGTTCTTTCGTCTCTTTGCTGATGCCGCCGTGTTATTTCTCTTGAAAAGAAACTGATAAAGGAGTTGCATTGCTAATCATCGACATGGATCTCACTGACGACAATTTGGTTACGTTGAGCGAGTATTTGAAGCACACTCTCAGCCCCGACGTGAATGTTAGACGTCCAGGTCAGTATAACCTACAAATTCATTGTCTTTTACTCCATCAACCGTCATATATATTCCATTCATTAATATCCGATTTATATTTCAGCCGAGAAGTTCCTCGAATCGGTAGAAATCAATCAGAACTTCCCCTTATTGTTACTACATTTAGTAGATAAGTCTGAAATTAACATCACAATTAGGGTCGCTGGTGCAGTTGCGTTTAAAAATTATGTCAAGCGCAATTGGAAAGTGGTTGGTTTTAGTATTCATTCACTTTATCGTCCTTATGTTGTATAGTTAATTTATAATTTTATTTATTATAACTCCTGTTTTAGGAAGAGGATACGATGGATCGTATACATATCCAAGATAGAGATGCTGTTAAGAAATTAATTGTTAATCTGATGTTACATTCGCCAGATTCAATACAAAAGCAGTTGTCGGATGCGGTATCTATTATTGGAAAGTATGATTTTCCGAATAAGTGGCCGGAATTGATTGATCAGATGGTAGAAAAGTTCAATACTGGTGATTTCCATGTAATCAATGGAGTCCTACATACCGCGCATTCCTTATTTAAGAGATATAGATACGAATTTAAAAGTGACAGCCTATGGACAGAAATAAAATTTGTATTAGATAAATTTGCACAGCCTTTAACAGATCTGTTTTTAGTAAGTATATTTAATAAGTTATTTTGCTTGTATTAAAAATATATTTTTGAACGTAAGTAAATTTCTAAATGAGATACTTTGCAGGCTACAATGAATTTAACACAAGTACATGCTAATAATATGGAAGCCTTGAAGGTTATATATAATTCATTAGTTATATTATGTAAAGTTTTCTACTCTCTTAACTTCCAAGTAAGTATATTTTTTTTATATGTATTTATTTGTAAAATAAGAATCATTTTTACAAATTATATTATCAACATAGGATCTGCCAGAATTTTTCGAAGACAATATGGAGGCATGGATGAGAAATTTTCATACTTTGTTACATGTTGATGTTCCTTCCTTGCAAACTACAGTAATTTATATTTTTCAAAATTATATATACTATTAATATATTTGAGTGTAAAATTGAAATCTTTTAAATCCGTTAGGATGGAGAGGAAGCAGGTGTAATAGAACAATTAAAGTCACAAGTATGTGACAATGTTGGCCTATATGCCCAAAAATATGACGAAGAATTTCAACCTTACTTACCTCTATTTGTTACGGCGATTTGGAATTTACTTACATCCACAGGACAAGATCCTAAATATGATGCTGTGAGTAACGTTTAATATTTGTCGAGAATTCTTTTTTTAGGGAAAGTTTATTTAGATATACTGAATTATTATTATAGTTAGTGTCGAATGCATTACAATTCTTGGCGACAGTAGCTGATCGAGCGCAATATAGACATTTGTTTGAAGATCCGGCAACTCTTAGTAGTATCTGTGAAAAAGTTATTATTCCTAACATGGAATTTAGAGGTAACTATAGCGTAAATATGATGATAAATTCATTTTACTAAATTTCTTCAAATTTTGCAGAATCAGATAATGAATTATTCGTGGATAATCCTGAAGAATATATTAGACGTGATATCGAAGGCAGTGATGTGGACACTAGGAGACGTGCTGCTTGTGATTTAGTTAAAGTACTATCTAAATATTTTGAAGCAAAGATTATGGATATCTTTGGAGCATACATACAGGTGAATATAATAGAAAAGTAATTTTATTTTTAACTTACATTTAATTTACATTTTATGATTTGTGTTCACACATGCGCATTTAAAAAATTGCACATTTTTAGGTGATGTTGCAAAAATATGCTGAAGACTCGTCGAAACATTGGCGTAGTAAAGATGCTGCTATTTATCTCGTTACTAGTAGTGCAAGTAAAGGACAGACGCAGAAACATGGAGTTACTCAAAGTAGCGAGCTTGTCTCTATACCACAATTTGCTGCACAACATATTGAACCTGAACTAGCAAAACCAAATGGTATGATGCATATGTTTTAAATTAGTAATTTAATTTGTTTAGCTTAATGGCTTTTACTTTATTTTGTTATTGAAAATTTAAGCTTTATTAACTAATAATTGAATATAATTGTTAGTTAATAAAGCTTAAATTTTCAATAACAAAATAAAGTAAAAGCCATTAAGCTAAACAAATTAAATTACATAGACATATAGCTATATGGTTTATTGTAACGAATTATAATAACAAATTTCAGTAAATGAGTTTCCAGTACTTAAAGCGGATGGAATAAAATTCATAATGACATTTAGATCGATATTACCTCATGAAATGGTAATAGGAAGTTTGCCGCAATTAATAAGACATTTAAGTGCCAGCAGTATTGTCGTGCATACTTATGCTGCTTGCGCGATTGAAAAGATTTTCGCATTGCGAGGTGTTGATAATTTGACTATGTAAGAAATACAAAAATGATATCTTAAATATTATCAATAATTTATATAATTAAATACTGAAAATCCTTTAAAATTTTATAGAGTCAAAGGGGTCGATATATCGTCGTTAGCAGCAAATTTATTGAAAGGACTTTTTGCGTGTATGAACATTTCGGGTTCCGAGGAGAATGAATATGTTATGAAGGCTATCATGAGGAGTTTCGGTATCTTACAAGAAGCTGTGGTACCATATTTAGCCGATTTACTTCCGAAACTCACCGAGAAACTCGCGATCGTATCTCGGAATCCAAGTCGACCAAACTTCAATCATTATCTCTTCGAAACTTTAAGTTTATCTATCAAGTAAGTCATTAACATGTAATGATATTAAAATACTCATACAAAAAAATCTTTGCTTATTTGAAATTTTCCTTTTTATTTTTATCTGACATTTTCTGATTTATATTTTTCATAAAATTTGCATTTTTTACTTGTAGAATTGTTTGCAAGACAAATCCTGAAGCAACAGGATCTTTCGAACAAGCATTGTTTCCCATTTTTCAAGGAATTTTGCAACAAGATATACCAGGTAAGCTATTTATAATTGTACGTACATATCACAAATTGTAATTGCATGTGAATCAATATTTATATTATTTTGTTTTTTATTCTAGAGTTTATTCCATATGTTTTTCAAATTCTTGCATTACTTTTGGAGTTACGACTCACTCAAGATATACCGGAACCATATATGGCTTTGTTCCCGTGCCTATTATCACCTGTACTATTTGAACGTCAAGCCAACATTCATCCTCTGATTCGTTTATTACAAGCATTCATTAGTCACGGCTCGAATCAGATTGTGGCGCAGGATAAGACGAGTGCACTATTAGGAGTGTTTCAGAAACTAATTGCATCGAAAGCAAATGATCATGAGGGATTTTTATTAATACAAAGCATTATTGAACACTTTGAACCGTAAGAATGCTCGAGAAAAAAAATTTTATTTTATACTATTAATTATATTTCATATTTATAACAGTTAATACACTTGTAATACCAATGTTGCAGGAGCATTTTGGAACCGTATATGAGACAAGTTTTTGTGCTTTTCTTTCAAAGGCTCTCGACGTCAAAGACAACGAAGTTTGTGAAAGGTCTAATAGTATTTTTTGCATATTATATTATTAGATATTCATCGTCGAGCTTGATTACAATTATCGACCAAATACAGCCACAGTAAGTTTTATAAATGCATAAAGACATCTTTTTTAAGGTATAGAAAATAATAGTAAAATGTTTTATATTTAGAATGTTTGGAATGGTAGTAGAGCGCGTGTTTATAACTGATCTACAAAAAATATCGGGCGAAGTAGAACGAAAAGTGGTGGCTGTCGGAATTTCAAACTTACTAATCGATTGTCCCGCGATGCTTGAGGCTCCATATAATACATACTATCCTCGCTTATTGGCTAAATTGGTCGAATTCTTTGAACTGCCGCAAGATCAAAGCTTGCTGCCAGAAGACAACGCGTTTCCAGAACTTGATGATGCAGTTGGCTATCAAGTTGGTTATAGCCAACTCATCTGTGCAAGAAATCCTCGGAAGGACCCATTGCAAAGTATGAATATTTTTTCATATTTAATTTATCTTGTCTTTTTTCAATATACACATATAAATGTAAATAGACGCATATTCACTTTCTTTTATTCCTTTACTCATAACTTTCCATTCAATTTTTCAATTAGATTAAATGTATCCATTAAATGTATCCATTAAATGTATCCAACGTCTTTAAAAGGCCTTTCTAGAAGACAGAATGTTGAAATATTTAAATAGGAATCATTGCATACAAATATATAGAGCATTTAATATTATTTACATGAAACTGTTCAAATATGTTGACAGATATCGGTGATATACGTTTGCATTTGGCTCAAGGCCTTGGAAGATTGTCGCCAGGACATTTGCCGGGACTGTTAGGCCAGATTTCTCAAGCAAACGCAAATCATCTGAGAAATTATCTCCAAACAGCTGGTATTACTGTTGCATAATACGAACTGGATGTTCGAGACAGACTGAAGATCCATTTGATAGCTCGAAAAATGAATAATATTGAACTTAACAAATTGTAATTAAAGGGGAAATTCCTTTTTATATGGTTATTGTATAATACGTGAAATATATTATTCGTATTCTATTTGTAATTTGCAATATTGTAGGAAATATTTGTCATTTTTACACCACATAACTTCGAAATTCATATATTATTACAAAAGAAAAAAGAAGAAATACATCTATGAAATCGTATTTATATTTTTATGCATACAAATTATCAAAAATAATTTAAATTATCTTTTACCCCATAACTCAGGTTTATTAAACATCGTTTCTTTTTCTTTAATCATTTATTTAATCAATTTAAAATACAGCTATATATTTTATATTTACATGTAAAATAACATTGGCACTAATATAAATTGTTCTATAAATGTTTATGAAATGCATATTCATTTATTATTAAATAATTTATCCTAATACTTCTGTATTTTTAAAATTAAAAACATTAAATCTTTTCAATATATTTTCATTTAGCTTATAATACTAAAAAGAAATAGCTCTTTCTAAGAGTGAAGAAGTATTAAACAAATATTTTATAAAAGAAATAAAGAAGAAAATATTAATTTACATCTGTATTTTAAATAGTCAAAAAGAATTTATACTAAAAATTTACAATTATCTTTGATTAAAGTGTCATTAATAAATAAAATATCGAAAAGTACATTGGGAAGTACATTTGGTAATTACATCATACTTTATTATTTGCATAGATCTTAAATATTTTTATCATGCTCTTACTAATTCTAACAAGTATTGTAGGCAAAAAATTTCAAATAAGTAATGCTATTATTTTATCATAGAAGATATTCGAAAGATAATGAAACAGTTAATGTGCTAAACAGTTAGTAGCTTGTAATAAAATTATATTAATTATAAAAATTTTATAAAGAAAAAATTTTATACTCGAATTTAAAACGTTATATTACAATAATTCAAATGACAATAATTAGAAAAAAGTACTGTCAATACGTATAATAATTCTATATATTAATACAATGATTATGAATGACTATTCTAAATATATAGATTTATAAAATTCGTGCAATAAAGGATATAATATACGTCTTGTATTGCAAATATAAATGTTCACGTTAATAATGTAACTAGAAACTTTCTCTTCGTGTTTAGAGCTGAATATTTAAATACGTATATTCTTTTGCAAGTTTAAATGTGTGCTTCTGTATAAAAAAATAATCTCTGATAAATATCTGTAATTTTTAGCCAATTAGTGTCAAAATATATATTCCGACACGTAATATAGGCTATTTCTAAACGGGTATCACATATACGCTTGCTATGGAAATATGATTGGCATCTTGTAAATGTGCTTAGGATATGTAGCATATTCGTTACTTTTTTCGTAATGGAGCTACGGAGAATAATGCACGTGCCCATTGGCAGTTGGCTACATAGCATATAAGAAATTGGAAATTTATTTTCATTTAAAGATCTAGCGCAGAGTGATCCATAAAACTTTTCAGTAGACTGCTGGACATCCTGAAGGAAAAAACATTATGTCAATAATCTGATCTGTATAATTAATAAAATTTATATTCTATATTAGTTTGATTTTGCTATTTTTTTATTCTAATGTCAAAGTTTATATAAATTTTCTAAACGACATTAGTCTAGCAGAGTTTTAGATAATGATTTATATAATAAATTACATACTTTTTTACCATATGATCGTAAATGTACGATGGAATTATTGTTACGGTGATGATATCTCCACCTTTATCAATCTCTGCCGTAATATCTTTGTCCTTCATCCCAACTACATTCTGTAAAATTTATTGATTTATCTAACAACCAGTTTTTCTATTGAACATTAAATGCAAATACTGTATTTATGTGTGCAAACCTTTCCGTTAATCTCGAGTATTTGATGATCTGTTAAAAGTCCATTTCGTGCAGCTGACGTATCTTTTACTAAAGCAATTATTTTTCCGTTTTTAAATTGAAATCCGACGTAACCCATACTGTCTTTGTGCATTGTTACAGTACGCTCGAACGGTCTGCAATAAAAATAATATTGAGGTTACAAGAAATTATGCGTTAGTAAAGTTGAGATTTTTTTATAAACAAAACAAAATAGCAAATTTTCTGACCTATCACGTACGGCAACTTTGATTCCATTGACATCCGCATTACGGAAGAGTTTATGCACTTGATCCATTGAATATCCAGCAACGCACATATCATTGATGCTTAAAATTTGATCACCGAAACGTAATCCGGCCATTGCTGCTGGAGAATTTTGACTCACGAGACACACAAAGACACCATTATTTATTGCGTGTACGCGAACGCCAACTTTTCCATCAGCATCCTTACAAAGTGTCAACTGCAAAAAAACACAATAAAATATTTTATTAAAAAGCTATATTTTCCTAATTACATATAATTATGGAATTTAAGAATATTTTAAAATACAAAATGGCAGAAATCGATTTAAAAATCAATTATTACCTCTCTAATACCATTTGTTACATAAGCTTTCTGCAAAGCCATAGATTGTCCAGACAAAGGTGCGATCATCCCTGCTAACGGACTGCGTGTTACGTCTGTTGAAGTAAGAGCTACCTGTTAAATCATAAAGTTAAAATTTTTGTATTATCACAATTACAAATCTTTTAAAAACAGACTTTATATATAGACTTTATATAAAGTTACAAAAATGAATTTAATGTTTTAATGATTATGATATAATCTTGTTCATGTAATTAAAAAGGCTGGATTATTTGATATAATATTGACATACATTATTCGCATGACGTGTGGCGAGTGCATATTCAGGCATATTTTGCGCAATGGTCTCTTCATTTAGCTCGAGACCCATGTAATCTCCTAAAGATGGGTACAACATACTCGATGCGGAAGGAACATAAATCGGAGCCGAGGGAGCCGTGGATTCAATCGGTATTGGAGCGACATATTGTGATTCAGCTTGTATTTGAGCCTGTAATATTATTTCAATCGATATAAATCATTATTCATATAGAGTATTTATTTGTAAAAATAATAGTACAAAAGATATTTTGTAAATTATAATCTAAAACTTTTTTGCAATACAATATATAGATCATGAATCCTCCATGCAGTTTACCTTTATCATATGATCTATTTTCATATCTTCCAGCGTAGGATAAAGAGACATTTTGATTTTTTTTTTAATGCTCTGCAATAAAATATAGACACATATTAGTTCTTTTTTTATTCTAAGATTTTTATTTTTATTTGTTCTTGGTAAGGAGGGTAATATTATGTCAAAATTTTCTTTTATAGAATAAAAAATCAATATACATACAATATTAATTTTTATTCTATATTAATTACATGACATAAGTAGTCACACAAGATCGATATGAAAGTTAAGTCAAAGTGGTTTTTCCGTTCATTGCAATCGGAATGTTTAATATATGTATTTTCGCAAACTAAATTAACATTCTTATTACACTATCAACCTCAAGAATACTTTGATAGACAAGAATACTTTGATAGAACGGACGAATTTTTATCGAGCTCACAATGACTAGAGAGTTAAAGATTAAAGGAATTAAAAAAAAAGATGAAAAGAACATTTTTAACTAGCACATTTAGTATATATTCAGTTTAGATGTTTTTATATCGTTTTTTATAATTTGCTATTTAATCTAATCTAATCTAATCTAAAATAAGCAAGTTAGTTCAACAAATTACGGAAGCATATGTCATATAATTCAGCAAATAAAGAAGCAATTTTATGTAATTTAAAAACACGTACGCATGCAATAATGCAAATATCATTTTAGACTTCTGTATAAATTATGAAAATGCAAGAGAAATTTGTTTGTACTACAAATACCTCCGTGGTTATTCACAGCTATGTATTTTACCATTCCTATGTATGAGTCATATACTTTCTTTCATTTTATCTAACATATTTGACACTCATACTCTCCTTACTTAATATAATATATAATATATAATAAAATCAAGTTAATATTTTTATTAAGAAAAAATACATCTTTCTGAGTAACTTGCTTTTTTAACTTTCCTTTTTTTTCTGCATTCTCCGTGATATCTGAAGTGTTAAGATATCTAAACTAATATACAGGATGGAAATGATATAACTGGATGTAATTTCTTGTACAAAATTAAATCGAAAGTACAGAACAAATTTTTTTCATCCGAAGCTTTATTTCCGGGAAAGTCAAGTGTAAAAATCACGTTGAATATTCGTGTATTTAAAGAACATACGATTTGTAGAAAGATATCCTGGAATTTTTCTCATAATTTTTATACGAATTGGAACATTTTTCAAAAATATTCAAAAATATTCGAAGAGTTTACATCTCTTAGAATTTTTCATACAAATGAATTCTAAAATATTCTAAAATTTCCCATTCCATAATTTTTAAAAAATATTTTTTAATTTTTTAGATTTTATAACAGATATTTCATCAGAATTATATTATAAAAAATCTTAGAAATCTTACAATATTTTATAATTAACATATACGAAAAATTCTGAGAAAAGATGTAATTTTTTAGGAAATGTTTCAATTCGTATAAAAAATGTGAAAAAATTATAAAATTATATAGAAATTTTGAAAAATTATATGAAAAATTCTGAAACAAATTTTTATCAAGATAATGCAAATGTTATCTATTTACATAACATTCATATTCCTTCACAAATGACAGGATTAAAGAAAATGAAATAAATAATTAAAGTTTATTTTAAGAAGAAAGAAATATTATTCTTATTGTTGTAAAATTATGATTCAGACATAAATAAAAAACAGTGAAGAAATCATTCCTCATTGTTCTATAATTTTTTCTGGATAATATTGATTGATAAAAAATTTAAAAAATCAAGATAACAAGAAAACAAGAAGAAAGGAGAATAAGATTTAAATGCTATATAACATATAATTGAAAAGAAATACAATTTTAATAAATATACATATTAAATATAAATATAAATATATATTAAATTAATTAAATATAA
>NW_017259536.1:4288120-4300521 GCF_001594045.1 Atta colombica | reverse complement strand
TTAATTTGAATCATTTTTATTAAATAAATATTTATTTATTATAAATAAATGTTTACTTAGTATTCAAAAAATATTAAGATTTAGTAAATTTTTTTCAGCACAAAAAAATTGTTTTCACGTACTGGAACATTTATTCAATTTTTAAATCTCTTGTGTGTTTTTATCATTTTTATGAGAGAAATTCTTAAATTTTGTAATAAACAGAAGTCTTTCAACTCTGACCTATCTCAAAAGTGCATAGCCTATTTCAACAAAAAAACAATATTTTAAATCAGTTCAGTATCAATTGTCTTCGCAGAATACATTGCATCATATTGCGAGAGTATAATGTATCACAAAGATAGCATGATAGATATCCAAGAGCAAATATAATATGTATATATATCCTACAGCTAAGAACAAAGATACAGATATATGTTTATTATTTTTACACAGAAAATATTAATTTCATTAATATTAGATTTGCTTTTTTTATTACTGCATTCGATTATACTAAAACTTTCCTTTTCGCTTTATCAAAAATAACTTTATTTCACTTTAAATACAAGGAGCATGCACTAGTTGCTATAAAAAACATATCTATTGTCGAAAGCATCGTTTATTAGTCGAACTTCCTTAATCGTCTATCCTTCTTTTAGATACTTCTATGTAATTTTAATACGGCTACATAATTTTAGTACTGGCTACGTACATTAAGGGCATTGTACAATTAAGTTATAATTAGCAGTAATAGGGCAAGAAGCATCTATTCACGACTAATGATTAATGACATGGAAGATTGCACGCTGAATTTACGATGAATATATTTGTTAGATAAAGCAAGACTTACCAGTGGGTATCAATCAAAAGTGTCAACGCGCCGACTGTTGCCGTGCTAATTTAAATAAACTGTCACTACTAATTGTCGAAATCTCCGGCAATTTTTTTGCTACCGCAAACTGACAACGAATCGACAAAATCAGCCAGTGCACCTATGATCGATGAGTGTCTCTACGCACTGAGTGGGGCGCTGCTGTGTTCGGCTATTCTCGGCAATGTTCGGCATTGTTCGGTGATAGTTGCGGTAAATGACACTAGATAACGCTCGATAGTTGCAGTTTTTTTATAGCGTTTTTCATTGGAAAAACTGGTGCAGCCCTGCTGCACATTACGGTGCAGATAAATGCAAATCAATTCATATATTTTCAGTGTCAATAAATAATTTGACTCTTTTATTTACATATTTTTATTGTCATAATCTTAAAAAAAGATTACTCGAAAGCACGTTAATGTCCACCATCCGACATCTTGCAAAAAAAATTATTTATTAATATAAAAAATATCAACCCATTTGCACTCAATTGCACCAGTGTTGCATTAGTTTTCCCAGTGAAAAACATAGCTCTCTGAGCTTTTCAGAGACCCATACGTATCCCAGACTTTCTTGGACTGGGTTCGTTGGGTGGGACTGGGCTTGCATGCCCGACAGCCCGATCTCGGATTGTGCGTGTAATTGAATTATAACGTGAGTTCATCAGAAAATTAATTTGCAAATTTCTTGGAATGTAGGAAACAATTGTCTGACTAAAAAAACAGCTAAGTGATCTTTGATCCTTTATTTTTTGTTTGACAGATGATATCAACAAGATATGTATCATTCCTATCAGGGATAATAATAGCTTCTCTAACATGGGCATTCAGCCTGTATCTTTATTCAAGACTGTCACAAAATGTCATCACCACCAGTCCCACAATATTAATTCCTATCGTTTCCAAACATGGAGAAAGTATTGACAAAGATATTATGCTGCGTGACAATGTTATCATTGCACACAATGAGAAACAAATATTAGCTGGTAAGGAAGCGTATAACTTAAAGAGCAATAAGAACTTCAGGAAAAATGACCTGATCTTGCAGCAACTTCAGGCTGTTCCAGTAAAACCTGCAGTCACTTTGGAGCAAGGTATATTAACAATGTTAATTATTCATTCACATTCACATTCTAGATTATTATTGAATTGTCAAACCCAAAATCAAGCAAAGTATTTTAATAGGTTTAGATGAATTAGGCATGGTGAAAAATTTGGAGGATCAACGGAAGAGGGACGAGGGTTATAAGGAGTATGCCTTTAATATTTTGATATCAGACAATCTTGGCGTGCAAAGAAATATACCAGATACGAGACACAAGCTGTGCAAGATGCAAAAATATCCTGTCAATTTACCAAATGCTAGTATAATTATTTGTTTTTACAATGAGCATTATACAACCCTATTGAGATCTTTGCATTCTGTGCTTGAAAAAACGCCAACAGCACTTCTACATGAGATTATCTTGGTGAATGATTATAGCGACAACGATATATTGCATGAGAAGATAGAAGTATATATTAGAAACAATTTCGATGACAGAATACGATTATTCAAGACTGAAAGAAGAGAAGGTTTGATCAGAGCACGGGTGTTTGGAGCTAGAAAAGCAACTGGCAAAGTTTTGATCTTTTTGGACAGTCACATAGAAGTAAATGAAATGTGGATTGAGCCACTTCTTTCAAGGATTGCTTATTCGAGAAATATCGTACCGATGCCAGTGATTGATATTATAAATGCAGATACATTTCAGTATACCGGGAGTCCATTAGTGAGAGGTGGTTTTAATTGGGGTCTTCACTTTAAGTGGGATAATTTACCAATTGGAACATTAAATCATGACGTTGATTTTGTAAAGCCCATCAAGTAAGATAATTTTTATATCTTCATATAAATGTGCTTAATTATAAAAATTATATATAATACTTATATATAATCTTTTTTACAAATAAATATTTCTTGTTAATAGATCCCCAACTATGGCTGGTGGATTGTTTGCTATTGATAGAGAATATTTTACAAAGATGGGAGAATATGACATCGGTATGGACATTTGGGGTGGAGAGAATCTTGAAATATCATTTCGAGTAAGTATTGATTAATTTAATCCTTTATATTTATTTTTTTTTGCCATATATATGTAATGTTATTAACTTCTTTTTCTAGATATGGATGTGTGGTGGTAGTATCGAGCTTATTCCCTGTTCACGAGTGGGTCACGTATTTAGAAGACGACGGCCGTATGGTTCGGATGATCCACAAGACACCATGTTAAAAAATTCCTTGCGAGTTGCGCATGTATGGATGGACGAATATAAAGATTACTTCCTGAAAAATGCTAAAACAATTGATTACGGCGATATCTCAGAGCGATTAGCGTTGAGACAGAAATTAAAATGTAAAACATTCGGTTGGTATTTGAAGGTAGTTTATCCTGAATTAACATTGCCAGATGATACAGAAAGGAGGCTCAAAGATAAATGGGCCAAACTTGATCAAAGACCAATGCAACCTTGGCATTCGAGGAAGAGAAATTATACCGATCAATATCAAATCAGACTTTCAAATACCGCGCTTTGTATCCAGAGTGAAAAAGATATTAAAACTAAAGGTTCCAAACTTATCTTGATGCCGTGTTTAAGAATTAAATCACAGGTAAGCATTGTCATCAAATGAGAAAAGAAAAAAAGAAAATTTTGCCATTTTTCAAATTTACATGTACATTTTTGTAGATGTGGTATGAGACCGATAAAAATGAACTGGTACTTGGCCAGATGCTTTGCATGGAAGGAGCTGAGAAAATTCCAAAACTTGGAAAGTGTCATGAAATGGGAGGAAGTCAAGATTGGCGTCATAAGCGTATTGTAAGACTTATTGATGCAACAATTTTTGATCGTTTATGTTATAAACTAACAAATGTTTTGTTCTTACAATTGTCTTTTTCTTACAATCACTAGAAATTTTATTTCATTTTTTTACACTTATCAGTTTAATAAATAGCAATATATATTTATCGACAATTACTGAGAATTTTAAATATTTTATTGTAGAATGCTACACCTATCTACAATATGGCAACAGGAACTTGCTTAGGAGTGATGCGCGATGTAAGAAATACTCCACTCATCATGGATTTATGCACGAGATCGAATGCTTCATTGATAACATGGGATCTCATTCGGTCAAAGATTTTAGCCAAAGAAATCAGATGACATAGGAAGAAAGGTCGTAAAAATAGGAAAAAGAATTCCGAAGACTGGCTCGGTCGAGAATGGTAGATCCTTTGATGAATTGTATATATTCAGTACATGATTGCAATTAGAAGTAGAATACTCTTTACATGCGTCGAATTTTTAAATAATTCTGCCTAAATAGTATCAAATAGTATGAAATTAATTAAGCAGGAAACAATTGAAAGTATCATAATTGTGTAGGAAAAATTATTGTAAAAAAATGAATTTGTTTGAAATGTGTATATATAAATATTAATGACTTTTTGCACTTTTTGCACTTTTTCTTTGTGTATAGATAAATGTATTTCTTTTTTTAATTTGATAAAGATTTTATATAATTTTTAAGTTATATAGTAGTGCTCTCTGTATTATATTTTTACACAATTATAAGAACAAAGTCTATTGACAAATATAAAGAGATTCTAGTAGATTATTTATGAAGTGTATATGTATATAATTTTTACATTAAAAATAATATTCAAAATTTTCTAAATCAACTTTTATTTTCTAACAGCCTCTAAAGCAAATAAAATTATTTAAAATGATAAATAATATACAAAATTGCCTTTTAATTCAATTTAAAATTTAATTTAGTTTCTCAATTTTCTCAAATTCAATTTAATTCCTTTTAATCGCCTACTGTTCTGTTTTACGTTTTTACCTAACCTTTCTTACCTCAATCATAACCTTCCTTAATTTGAGATTTCAAAACACTTGTATAACTTGCATGCAATAATAAGAAAAAAATTGAAAGAATGACTACTTCGAAGGAATTAAATTTGGCTAGGAAGAGCCTCGTGGCATCGCTTGGTGAAAATGCAAAAGTGTATGTTTTTTCCTATTTTAAATGAAATAAGTAGACGCATTATTGATATACGAAAAGATGAACTTAACCTATATGGCTTATAATCTTATTTTTATATTTATTGATAGGTATTTCGAAAAGATGAAGTTATGGTTCCAAATGAAGGTATACAAAATACATTTTTCGATTAACTTTGTCAAATTTATATATTTTGTATACAATCGTCGTTTTAGACTACAAAAGAAGAATTTGATTGCGAAGCACGTAATCTCATGACAGAAGATCAAGTCCATTTACACAACGAATTCTTGCTGTGTCTCTTTAATAAAGTTCGTGGATTAGCCGCCGTTACACCAACCAAGATAGACAGGGATAAAATTTCAAAGGAGAGAAGACTGAGATTAAAACGTAAATACAAGACTGACAAATCAAACTTTGAGGTTTGTAGATATAATATTGCAATATCAATGCAGTAAGTGAGTCAATAAGTAATCATAATTTCATTCTCAACAATCATGATAAAAATTAAAATTATTTATTGACTCTTTCACGTAAATACGATCATTTATATTATTTCTTTATAACAGCCAGCAGACATGTATGTGGAAGTATTAGGTCAAGCTTCATCACCTGTTAGAGACGAGCCTATAGGTGCTAACCGCTCTAGCGCCCAAGAACTCGTATTGCCAGATCGCACTTTTGTACTAGCTCGATTAATGCTCGCTGCGTGGGAAAATAATATGGACGGGGCTGAAGAAAATACCGCGCATATTGTCATAGCAGCGACACAAATTTTCTTGAAAAATATACTCACTGCAATTTTCACACGTAGGAAGGGCTATGCTGTTCGTGACAATACTTTCATTTATAATATAGGAGAACCAGTACCTAGCTCGTGGAAAAGAAACTCCATGTACATAAATTCATACAATTTTGGGTAAGTTGCAAGCACTGCTGATTTCAATGTTGTATATGATTAACATTGGAGCCATCTTAAAACGCAGACCGACAGAAGTAATAGATACTTATGGCCAAATTCCTGCATCAAAATCAAGTTTCGAAGAAGCTGAACAAGTCACTGCTTTTTCATATGCTTGTTCTACACAAATCACTCGTCCACTGTTAAAACCCGTAAGCACGGCCGATTTGCAATATGCATTAAAGGTAATAATAAAAAATTGTATATTCATTGCATTAAAATTATTTTAATTGGTTTTATTTCCCAAATAGATTTATAAAAATCTTGTTAGCAATCACACTATATATGCTACTAATATGGAGCGATTATATACGTATGCTACTCATTCAACATGGGAGGATTTGGAAGCAAAAAAATTATTATGTCAACCATCAACATGAAGGATTCTCAATATATAATATTACATCTATTATAGTTCTTTAGTTTATTATTGTAAGTAGGATTATTATTAAAGTAGAGCTGTTTATTTTTTCTCATATCCGATCTCGTTTCGTATTCGTTTCAAATGAAACATAAAATAGACAATAGATATATTTTGATTCAATTAAATTGTTGAGTTTATTTAATTATGTTAATTCTGTTAGGACCGGTTGTTCCACTTTTTGGTAAATTTTATCTGAGTAAGTAGCAAGATTACCCAATGTACAAATTGTCAGCTTTATCTAATAGGTAAAATTTATCAAAAAATGAAACAATTGTTCTCTTAATGTTCTAACTTTTGTACAGTCCTTACTGTAAACTATATATACCTTTAATGTCATGTAAATTTACATTTAATCTGTTCATACATATAATGTTATAAGATATTATATATTATATGTTTAATGTGTAAAAAGAATGATTTATAATTTTTAACGTATATATTTACATTCTTATTTGAAATATGCCAGCTTTAGTGATGTATTTGACACCTTTAAATGGCTTGTATTTTTCGCCATACATGTCTAATCGATTTACTTTCAATCCGGATACTGCTAATTGATTTATCGTAAAATGCACCTGAAATTATAATATCAAATTGTTAATCTCATTTAACAATATATATCGTACATATATTATACACATTAATGGCATTATATATATCATACATACATTAATGGCAGGATTTGATTCAGTAACAGTTGTCGAATTTTGTATCGTTATCTAAAATATAAAATTTCGTAATAATATAATTATTAATCATACATCTTTAAAGGCCTTATAATTATCTTACCGATCCTCTGAGATTTGGCAGCTTGGAAACGTCAATTCTTCCAATGTCCCACAGCAATATTTTGCTGACGGGATCAAAAGAATATTTTCCTTGGTTTGGAGTTAAAGTGCAATTCAAAACTATCTTTGGCATGGGAATTTCTAGAGTCACATTTTCAACCTATAATGATTAGTAATAATAATTATAATGATAATAAAATTTACAATCATGTATATTTAAAAAAAATAACTTACCGTCCTACCAATAGTCTGTTTTGGTCCAACAGTGATATCTAATCTACCACCTCCTGGTTCTTTCAGGCTAATATTATGTCTTACATATATAGGGATTGCTACAATACTTTGTGATCCTATATGATATGAAAGAAGGCGAAAATTACCATCAGGTGGAATAAAGGAAAGTATTCTCTCCGACTGAAAAAAAGACATAAACTTAAAAATTAATTTTCACATCAAGCATAATGTTACATTATTCACATATATACCTCCCATCTTTTGAATCGAACACAAGGATGAAAGCTGACATCATCAAACAGTCTTGGATTCATAAATGAAAGAGTGAGATCTGGCATACCACTTAATTTTATACAACAGTCAATCTAAAAGATTAATTATATATGTTAATATGTCATATTAATATTTGTGAGAAACTACAAAACATACATAGCCCTGAATTTCTGCAAACACTGTTGCTCCAGTTCGATCAATAATCGCATCGACTTCTTCAACAACATCAAAGTATGCTTCATTGTTGGTATATTTCACTCCAGTTCGTCTCCAAGGAACATTGGATAATTGTCCACTTGGCAAGATTGCACTAACGCTACGTACAAATTTATAAAATGTATAAAAATTCTTAATAAGTACATCTATGTAAATGTTTAACATGAATTGAAATGTACTTACTTAGATTTGCCTGTAACAGTATTCGCGATGGTGCGTAAAATATTAGGTGGCTTGATCAATTCTTTCAGTATATTAGATTCCGTAGCTAGAGGGAAACCATTATCTAACATTTCATCCAGCAATTCATATACTACCACATAGTTTTCTTTTATAATAGTTTCTGTACATTCGCTGAAATAATCTTCAAAAGTGTCCACTACTCTGTGCAAGAATTCAATAACAAATAATGGTGGAACTGAAAGAATGTTTATATTAGTCTACATATGACATTACTTTATGACAAATGATGTTATTTATCAAAGCTTACCCTCTGTCATGCACACTGCGACGAAGAACATATTACAGCGATATATACTAATGAGATAATGATGTGGAGTAGCTATTACCGGAGGTGTATCCTCCGGTGACAAGACTCGTCGCTGTTGATCAAAGAAATAGTCACAGAGTGAACGTGCAACTGCACTCTTCCAATGTTTCTCCATGAAGACGTCTCTATAAGCATACAAAACATATTCGAAATGTTGCATAAGAAATATAAACGTTACAGCAATAATAAAAAATGTATAAACTCTGTCAGAAATGCGAATCTATGTGATTCGTGAAATAATATGTCAAACTTGTGATCTACTTTCTTTATCAAGTTATAATATACTTACCCTGAAGAATTTATAATAAAGAGACTGTTTATCATCTTTGCGAATAATAAATTGTGGTTGAGGATAAAATTTTAAACTACAGAAATGGATAATCAATATTAATGCACAAAATCGGAAATGTTTATCATATTATGTATAACAATATGCCATGTAGATTTAGATTTCTCATTTTATCTTCATGGGGAATTTTGAAAAATTGATATTTAGATTTAAGTTGCCTATCTTTTTTGAAAGGATAGACAATCTAAACGTCAGTTTCTCGAAATTCCCTAGATGTCATATGATTGCGACGCATGCGCATATCACTCCTTTCTGACAGATTTATCTTCTTGCTCTCCCGAGATACAGATGTCATTTACTTGTATTTTGTAAATTAAAAATGGGTGAAATATCAAGTTGGGAAGATATCGAAAATGATCGTAAGTTGAAAAAAAAACAAATGTCTGTCGAATAAGAATTTATGGAGAGTTAATGAAATATACTTTAATTTCAGAATTTTTTAAACAACTATTGGACATCGACTCCAAAAAGACTGACGTCAGCCAATTGTTGTCAGTGGCTCAACAATTAAACAAGTTGGGACAAGGTAAAATTCAAATTGCTTTATATCATTGAAATATCGACATAATAATAATAAATATTTATAGTAATTAAAGTAAATGTAATAATAAATACATATAATAATTACAATAAATAAATGTTGTTTCTAGCTATTGAGGTATTGAATGCTGAATTGCAAAAGCAAGTACTTGTGAATCATGAGGATTTACTATCTCAAGCAACATGGGTAGAAAAATTAGAAGGAGTACTTTTTATAATGCAATCTCACATACAAGTAAAGAAACATTAAGTAAAGAAACATTAATGTCAATCTGAATTTAAAAGGACATGAAGTATAATAATTTCTATTTCAGAGCCTCTTATCAGCAGTAGAGCGATTACGTGGTAAGATTATCGATCCATTTAATAGAATTGAAATGCAAACGATTGTATTAGCACGGCTTCATGAAACCTCCGATCTTTTGAGAAGAGTCTCTAGGATGCAACATTTATCGAAACGTTTAAATGCTCAAATGAGTAGTATTACGCAAGGACCAGATATTGTTAAAGCTGCTAATAGTCTGCATGAGCTTGGTATACATATATGTACCATTATTACATATCATTTTGTGTTTCTTCATTGATCTCATATGTTATATTGTGAAATTATATTTACAGAACAACTGATGGCAGACACAGATCTTAATGGCCTAGATGTAATCGCAGATGACCAACAGGCTATAAAGACTCAAAGAGCTACTGTGCAAAGAATTGCCACTCATACATTAACACAAGGTTTACAGGCGATGGATAGGACAAAGGTATTTATACATTATTTTTAATATAGCTAATACTTAATCTGAATCTACAAATAAAATACGTGGTGTTAATTAAGTTTAATCATATTACTATAATTGTAATATATTTGCACTAATATCTATATATAATGAATAGGTAAGCACGGCTATGCAGGTCTTTCAAAATTTAGGAATAATAGGCAGTGCTGTGGACACAACTATAGAGTCTACCTTGGCTGAAATAGAAAGAATTTCCACAGAATCATTGGATGTATCTTTCGTAACAAATCCGGATTTTGGAAAACGTGGAGCGCCGGGCAGAGCTGCGATTCCGTCGCCTGGATCGTCTGGAAACTTACGCACAAGAATTTGGGAAAATCTTGAACGTCTTTTCCAAGATACTTTATATACGCAATGTCTACAAGTAAACGGATAACAATATGCATTTTATTCGTTTTTCATTCAGTCATTTTCACAAACAACATTGTTTTATATCTAGATTGAATTGCTGCAAAGAATATTATTGGAGCATCATATGAAAGGATTTCACGATTTATCCGAGAAATTTTGGGATAGAGTAAATGCTCTTCTTGCGAAAGTTTTGATCGAACGTGCTCAAGGTAAATTATTATAAATATATATTAAATACTCTGAATTTAATTCAAAGAAAGTTTCAATAAAGGATCTTGCAGGATCGTCATTTGTAAAGCAAGCTCTGGAAGGAGAATATCCAAAATTTTTAAGAATATTTTTAGACTTGAGTAAACGTTTGAAAGAAAGATCTCACAGTATTGGGATTTATGGTATTGAGTAAGTACTTCTCAATAGACGGATATAAATGACATACGAAGCTTTATATTAATGTCTATGTCTTTAATATAGCCGCAATGTTTTATTACCGTTCGAAAATGCATATTTATCACGTTCCGTGTCTCGACTTTTGGATCCAGTTCACAATATGTTTTCTGGCGAGGGTTTGCCGACGCATGACGAGATTGACAGTCTCATACGTATGATTACAAAGTAAGATTGGCATCTTTTTACATATATACATCTTATCTATTAAATAAACTATAGTAGATAAACTATAGAATTATATTCCGCTTCTAGTGAGCTCAGCGTATCACTGGTGGACGATGGACTCTCTACCGTGGTGTCGCGTAATGTAGGAAAAGCAATAAGACTATTCTGTTTGAAATGCGAACAGAGTGTGGTGACAGGTGGTGAGGCCAGCCAAGTAATTGATTCTCCTACTACTGGTCAACAGACAAATGTTACGCTCGCGAATCTTCTTCATTATCTTTCCAGCCAGACAAACCGTGTAATAGCTAATCTGGCAGGAGGTTTATCCTCCGAAGGCGGCGTTGTCATTACCACGGCGCTCAAGGAAACAGATGAATTAACGAAGAATTTACTCGCGCCGTTGTTAACTTCTATTAGTGATGCGATCGAAAGTATTATTTTAACGATGCATGATGATCCCGAATTTAAAGAGTAAGTTGTTTTTCTCCTTGAGTTGTTCCTTTCATTTTCATCTACTGTTCTCATATCGCATATTATTATTTTTTATCATACAGCACAAGTAGCCCTCTAGGAAAAGAAATTGGTTGTTCTCTTTATATGCGTGAATTGCAAGGCTTCATCCTACGATCTGTAAATACATTCTTACTATCGTATAAAAATCAAGTGGTTGTAGCTGAAAGGTAAGCTTTGTTTCTTTTAATCCTTCTATTCATAAAAAACAAATTATTAAAAGTTAATATCATTTCAGTTGTAAAGCAGTCGCGTCGAGATGTATAGAATTATTTGTGCGTCATGCTTGCTTGTTGAGACCTTTGACTGATTTTGGAAAAGCAAAACTTCTGGTAGATTTCGCTCAGGTATATCTCGTTCATGTAAAGACAAATATATCAATTATAGATACAGATGAAACAGATTGCAAGTTTTAGATGGAAATAGCTGTGACGCCATTGTGTCGTGGCGGCCAGATGGGTTTACTTGAGCAACAGCAATACAGAATACTGCGAGCGTTCAAAACTTTACTTCCCCTCAATCCCGAACAGATGGTGGAAAAAATTCTCGAAGGACAAGGAGAAAGTAGCGTATCACCGTCTCTTATTCTCCTGCATTTATTTTCCGGCGCGCCTCCCGAATTAGCATCACCACATCAGGTGAAATAGATTTCTTATAAAAACATCAATTTATTTAGACTGATTAAAGAAAAAATGATTACATTTTATAAAAAATTAATAAATTTTATGTTATGCAGAGCGCTGGATGGTCTGTAGGTCGATTATCTCAGTGGATGGATAGCCATCCGAGTGAAAGAGACAGATTAGCGCTATGCAGTGGACCATTGGAACGTTACCAGTTAACAATCCGTCAACAAAATCTGCCATCATTTCACCCTCTCTTTCCACAAA
>NW_017259536.1:4283589-4288020 GCF_001594045.1 Atta colombica | reverse complement strand
TAATAAAAATCATATATTTCCCAATATAAACATATTTTTTCAAATGTATATAAACTATAAGAATTAAATTTTAAGTTGTAATTATATATAATTAATTGCATAATTGTAAACTTAATTGTATTATAAAACATTGTAATATTTGAATTTATTCGAAAAAATATGGTAAATTTGTTCGAAAATGAAGTATTGAAGATATTCTAATGTTACATATATTCCATAATCTTTGAACATACATTTTTTTGAACAAGTATAGGCCTACCATTAATGTAATGCTTATTGTTATAGTCCAATTGGATTTGATACTCTTGGGGCCAATCCAAATTGCCGGTGCACCGATATTAGTTTCCTTGTCGACCTACAATTTAAAAATATGATTAATATTGAAGTGATATAAAACTGTACGATTGAAATTTCGTATTAGTTTTATATATAATGTGATACCTGTTGGGCTAGTTTTTTAATTTGTATTATCTCGTTTTTTAGACGTTTCAAAGTTTTCTGCGTTTTCCTCAGTTCTTCTTCATATTCTATTCTTTTTTCAGAAGACAAAATGACATTTTCGTTTGCAGCTTTCAGCAAATTATTTTTAATGTACTGAAAACTAGAAGCTATCACACCAATCTGCTTTTTTGCATTTGTTAACGATATTACGCCGTCATAAATTCTGTAATCATTTATATACAATTATTATACGAATTATTTTGTTTCATATATTCCTATCAAAAAGATGTAAAAAAATATAACATACGTATATGAATCAGTTTTCTTAAGTTTGCCAAAACTGTTTAAAAGCCACCTTCTGCTATGAAATTTTTCAAGACTTTCTAAGAATTGATCTCTATGAATAGTAATATCTACTCCTAGGCGACAAAGATCATCTTCTGTCAATTGCAAAAAAGTTTTAATATCCATTCCTTGAAATAAATTGCCATATTTTTCCAAACCCATTCCATATAACATCACCGATACGTCATAATCTACAAGTTCTTTTTTTCTAGGATATAAATTTGGAAATAAATCTTTCCAAGTTGCTATCTCAGATATTTCGTAAAACGTTTGTATTTCTTCTTCATCTTCATTCAACAGAGCAGATATCTAGAAAATGAAAAATAAAAGAATTTACAGTATATTTGAAGTATAAAATTGAACGATGAGAAAGATATCAATTACCACTGAGAATCCTTTTGTATCTGCGATATCTTTGGCAGATAAATTGTATAAGTCTGTCAGTGAAGTAGTCGCATTATGTGCCAGAAGAATTTTGACGTTATCAGGTTTATTAGCTGAAGCGGCATACATCAATGCCTATAATTAGATCGAAATTTATATAGGAAAATCTTTAATACTTAATGATGTTGAACTTACCGATTTCCCATCGCTGTCGCAAGCATCAATGTTCTGTACATATTTTATAAGCTCGAAGACAAATTCCGCATCCTTTGACATACAGGCGTACATTAAAGCTGTTTCCCTGTAAAATTGTAATTGTCAGTCAAATTAAGTTAGTAATTATGCTAATAATTGTAATATCAGAGAGACATTAACTTCTCTGTTTTTTATTTATGGCATTAATTTTACTTGTGTTTATTTGTAATATTTGCATCCGCTTTCGCTCGTATTAAAAGTTCAAGGCATTTCATAGAATTTTCTGATGTTCCCTTTGTAGAATTGCACAATGCCATAAGGGGTGTAAATCCATCTATAATCCATTTGATTATAGAAACTTTATATGAAACTTAAAATAACGAATAAAATGACATCAATCCATACCTTTATGCTTATTCGGATTTGCACCATGTATCAAAAGATGCTCTACTATTTCTGTTTCCACCGATGAAATTGCATATAATAATAGAGTCCATCCAGTATACAGGAACTTATTAACATCATGTTCTTCTAAAAACATTCGGTGAACATTATCTATTAGTGTACATACATTTAATACAAAGGAGAGAGAAAGAAACATGAATCTGATTAACTCTCCAATAGCAATCTGGATCCTTTTTGTATAAGTAAAATTTTATTCTCAAATTTCACTCTCATTTTTGCTCAATCCAATTTTAATTAAAAATTTTATCATATAAGTTAAAAAACTTAATAACATAACAGAGATGAAAAGTAATTGTAAATTTTTTCTGAAAACCTAGAATAGTAAAAAACTGGACTGAATAAAAAATACCCAAATTGCAGAAATAGAAAGTAGGAAAATATATAAGATATAAAAATCTAAAAATATGCAAATAGAAGATTAATGCATAGGAACTTAATACATATTATATTCATTCTAAGAAGCCAGTAGATAGAGTAGTCCTAAGTCTTATCGGTAAATCGATGAAATTAGCAAACAACCAACTTGTATGACTAAAACTACTGATTTTCTTAAAATTGGCCAAATTCGATTTTAATTGGCTTAACAACTCACTGTACAATTTACTTGTAGATGCAAAAAATTATAGTCACCTATTTAAAAATGATTAAGACTTAGATTTCCAACTACTGACTCATTGTAGAATCAGCTTTATGCATATAACGTTTACGTTCAAGATATTCTTGTATCACTTTCAATTGCCCCATCATACATGCCTTCACGAGGCGTTCTTCGTAAATACGTTCCTCATTGTTTACCTCGGAATTGGTTTTCGTCTCTCCCTTCCATGAAGTATAATTATGTTTTTTGACGGTAGACTCTTTCTGTTTAAGAAACAAAGTAAGAAAAACCATATAATGAAACAAATGGTGCTTTCTAGCACAGTGATCAACAGTGATCATGTCATCTTCATTTAATGTTAACAAACACCAAGGATGTATCATCTGTGTCTCTGCTGGAAAGCACCCAAAATTTTACATGCACCTGTTAATCGTACCTTCTCGAGAGAGTAAAAGACGTCATCATCCTCATCGTCTTCCTCATCGGACATGCCGGCAGGCCTCAAACATGGGTACTTCGACATAGCTATCGAAATTACTATTGCTAGCAGTGCTAGCTGCGATTGAGAAGGTATAAAAGAAAACTCTTAGTCTTACGTTTACGTCAATTCCCTCGAGAGCAAAAGGCAATGAAAAAGATTAAATAATACTGAAAAAATACCACAAATTGGCGGCATAAACTGGTTGTCACGCGTGCGCCATATGTATGTTTACTTAAGATCACTTTTCTCTTTTTCTCTTCAACATAGAGAGAATAAGAAGAAAGATGAATCGTGCAAGAAGTCAGTTTCAGCTAAAAAAACAGGCCTCTAAACTGATCTAAACTCACGTTTGTTTACGAAATTCTGAACAGAAAACAAAGGGTGTCCGACATAAGCCAATCGATAGATGCGATCCGATTATTGTAGATTTTTCACCATCTCGTACTGATGTCTCGATATTGGAAATTTCGCGTGCCAATTGCCAAGCTAAGAGATGATCGAATGCAGTTTATATGTAATTTTGCAGAAGCGCACGTTGCGGTTAGAATGTGGCGGTGGCGCAAAATTATGATCTGCTATTATTATTTTATCCGGCTCTTTATATGTAATCAATCTACGTAGATAGATAGGTATCTGCTAAATAAGTTTAGTTAATTAAATAATTTTCATATAATAGCTAATGTTTAGTTGATTAGATAATTTTTCTCCTAATAGTTTCAGTTAAAATAATAAAGAAACAAATTAAATAAACCACTTTACGTGACTAAATCGATATTTATAGTTGGATCTTATATCTAAAACTGTCTTAAGTATAGTTTTAAGATATCATAAGTCAATCAGGATTTACTTACCTCTATTTTGATGAAGACGTATGACAATTGTGGCCTGAGAGAATGATACAAATCTACAATATAATTTAGAATAGCAGAGCTTCCATTAACACAACTTTGTCAATATATTTTTCTTGTATTTTAAAATGCTCATTAAGATGCTTATTATTAAATTGACAATCAATGTATCTCCACAATATATTTTTCTAATGTCTATTTCTATCAATGTAATTTGATTTTAATCTCAGTTCAACTCATCATTTTTAATTTTATTTAATTTTTAATTCATATTACATTTTTCTAATTCTAAAAATTAGAAAAAGATAGAGAGTTAGTTGAACTGAAATTAAAATTAATTTATATTATTAATAGAAACAGACAAGAGATGTTCTCAGGACATCATTAGAACTGTGTTGTGTGATTAATCTGTCAAGTTATTTTCAGCTTCGGTTTGATTAAAAATTCTTTTAAGTTTAATAAACTGAATAGATGTGCAGTTTACAGAACTGAAAAATGTATTTGCAAATTGGTATATAATTCATCGTCAAGAGTACCAAGATTTATTTTCGACTGCAAATAAGATTTCTCTTATTTAATCCATCAATAGATTCATCGCTATCATAATATATATATATATATATTATGTATATATATATATACACATAAAACTTTGCTAAATAAACACATCACTA
>NW_017259536.1:4275134-4283411 GCF_001594045.1 Atta colombica | reverse complement strand
TATAATTTAATTATATTATAAACTCTAATATTTTTAAAATGCGCCGGCAACATTTAGAGTTCACATCAAGTTCTTAAATAAATGAATTTTACTAAACTTAATTATTTATTAAACTTCATTGAATTCGGCAAAGATAAAAATTTATTTTCAGTTTTACTAAATTTTTATTAAAATTTTCTAATAATAATAATGATAGAGAGGTCATTATAACAAGTAATTAGATCAAAATTTAGAACCAATTTATTAAAATAGATTTTGACCTAATTATTTGTGCATTGACCTCTCTATCATCATTATTGTTTCATTGCAATTTTGAGCTTAAAATTTGAAATTTTGTTAAATTTAATTATTTACTTTAATATTTATTATTTAATATAAACTTTAAAATTTGATAAAAATCGGCAAAGGTTTCTTTCGAATGTTGATTGTTGGGACCTCGATTCCATGAGAGTCCCTGTTGAAATCGACATAAGCAATACGTTCGCAAATTCAAGCCGGCAACGCACGTTTTTACTGTGCGGCAATGTAAGTACGTGTAAAAAAAACAACTTGTCGATATACAATTATGTAAGTTGCGCGCGCATTGTTAAGCGCGCTGACGAGGAGGTTAAGTCGGGCTTGTGACGTACGCGTAGTACTGCAAAGCGCACAGTACAGGTGCTACTCTGATGTTAATTACTGTGTTTCGCTACCCGTTACTAGCCGCTTTCGCGAGCGGCGACGGCAAGAATCAGAGGATTTCACTCGCCTGATGTACTTGCCTCCGTGACGGTGTGGAACCCGTTAGAAAGAGCGCCCGCGATATTTTGGACTCTGCCGACAATCATCTACATCTACAGTCCGCATAGCGACCGAAACTTTGCTTGCGATAAGTGATAAGTGCACAGTAAGCAAACGTCCTATCTATGCGTACCTTTACGAATTTCAATTCAATTCGCATATGGACACTTTCGTTTTACAATAAACAATATTTACTGTAACAGGTAAAACAATATTTACTACAGGCGGGAAATATTGACACTGGAAACGCACTTCTGGAATAAAATGCGATTACCTAATCACGTATCTAATCACGTAAATACGTATTTGTTTTGTACAGCACGAGAAATATTTTCGTTATAATGGTACAGGCGATTAGAGTTAAGTCATAATCGGATTTTAATTGCTTTTGTATGTAAAGAAATATATTTTTGATATTTTTGTTATTTTTTGTTTTTGAGACGAAATCGAATAATACTTTTGATTCTTTTGACAAATTCTCCTTTCTCTGTCATATCAGCATGTACCAAAAACGACTATTTCACGACTGCAAAATGTATGTAATCTTTGATGCAAAGGATGCTTTCTAGGATAAAAGAAAGTAATAGTTGCTTTCCATTTACATCAAAACTCAGATAATTCTCATTTATCATGTTATTGCCTGTATTCATAGTTAGGCCTTATATTTAATAGGTTTTCTACAATAAATTATTGCCTAAGCTTTAAGTCTTAAACTATAAGAAATTAAACTATAAGAATTATAAGAAATCGACCAATCGATAATTTTTCTTACATTCGACTATGATTGGTTAATTTCTTATAACTTGAGATTTAAGTAATAGCTTATTGTAAAAAGCTTAAGACTTCTTTAAATTTAATGTTTGGATGCTCTACGAATTATTTTATTGATTACTGAACATCTAAAGATAAATTTAAAGACCTTAAGTATAAGGTCTGATTGTAAATACAAGCATATGATTCAGTTGAATACACAATTCTGACATATGAGAGTCAACTCAGTTTTTATCTACACAAGCTTGAAACATAGCCATGTACTTTACTGAGTTTTGTTAACTCATATTAAAGCGAGGTTTTAAAACTTATTATTATACTGACTTTGTCACTAAAGTAAGCAAACAAAATTCATTATCTGTAAAGTACTTTAGACTCATTATCAATGTTTCACTTGTGAAAAAAGGGAAAGCAACTAACACAAGGTGTTCCGTGTTTAGTGATATAAGTCGACGCAAACATTATTTTATCTTTCTTGGTTCATTCAGTGATTAACAAAGATAGAATGACACTTGTGTCATTAAGTGCAAAAATATCTTATTTTTTTTGGCATTTCAATCAATAACAAAGATAGAACTACATTTCTGTCGATTTGTGTTACCAAATGGAAAGTATCCACAGTAAATCATTACATCCTTATTGTTTGCTGTTAAACTGAGATGAAGTGATCATTGTGTTACACCAGAGATTGGTGCTTTCCAGCAAAAGACACAAAGTAATACAAGATCTGTTTTTTATTCTTGCACTAGATTGCAATAGAATGCTCTCTTTCTCGCTTTCGCCAAATAACATACACTTATCACTTTAAGTTCCAAAAGTTTAGTTACAGAAAACAGATTTACAGTGTAAAATTGATCTTTTGACAAATAATAAGGATATAATGCTTCATTATATTGACACTGTATCCGTATCTTGATAGAAGCACAAAAAGTCAATTCTCTGATTACTATCATTATTATTATTATACTGAACTTATTAAAATATTCGAATATATATTGAATAATATAACTTATATTAAACACACACATATATGACTTATTCAACTGGATGTATCCTGTTTTCTTTCATCTTGTCACTTCTACAAGTTTCTTGAATTCTGATCATATTTATATTCAGAGCATTTCTTACGATACCGAAAGAAACAGCGCTTAAGAATGTTATGTCGTTCAACCACTGTGGAGCGCGGATACACGAGTATACTCTCAGTAGAGTCCCCAAGAATATCGGTGTCCAGAAAACTATGCACAGAATCAACGATAACGTAATAGTATCAAATATTCTTACCATGCACTCTATCTCTAAAGCCATGCTTTCATTTTCCTTGCAACTTTCATAATCCTTTTCTATTGCATCTATATCTGTCCAACTGTGATTTCTTGATCTCTGTGGCATGCTGGATCCTTCTCCTGAATCTTGACGATGAATCTTTTTACTATCTTTGGGAGTAAGATCGGTTTTTGCTCTTAACATTGCAAGTATATTTTTACACGTGTGCTTTCCTCGCATTTGTAGGATACAGGAGAGCAGAATTGGCAGAAAGTATATCGTAAAGGATAACACAAACAGCTGCAGTTTTAAGAACTTGGTTGAAACGAGGCACTCGTTGGTCATATGCAATGAATTGTTCGGCTCGGTATTATTAATGTAGCGATTATCATTTTTGTTGAAAAATAGATCCTTGATTGAATTCGGCTTCCTCTTTTCCATGTAATTCTTTAGATTGCTAATCTTAGGCTGATCTCCATCCTTGGGTCGATTAATTAAATGGTTATAATGATTATGATTTTTCGTTGAATACGCACTGGCAGCTTGAATACGTTTCATTATCTCATCGTATATTTGATTATTGGAAACGATTGTTGTATTTTGCACGATGGAAGTATTGGTGGTCATCTGCGTTGTGCTTTCCTCTACTGTACTTGCGAAATATATTTGCGCATCCTCTTGACGATTGTTATCCTTGTTTTTAATTGACACTTGCGATACGCTGTCCAGACTCTCAGATATAGTTACATCTGATTTTTCTGATGCATTCTTTGATATATCATAGAGTAATGATACTTCCGGATCTTGATTTAAATGTATACTATTGTCTGTAGATGAATTATGGACACTTATATCCTGTTCTATTAGTGTACTATTCAGTCCTTGAATGCCATTAACATTTGTAATGCTTTTTATATACTTCATTAAATTGTGTATTAGAATGTACTGTGTTAAATTCTGCAGTCTAGGAGTATTATGAAAATCTGTAATTTTCATGGTAGAATTGCTCGCATAACGTAAAGCAGTCCTAACGATGCTCTGAACTTTAGATACTACCTCATCTATTTCTGCGCTGCTTGGTTTTGACTTGTTTGATGGCATCTCATTAAAGAAATAATTATTCTCCGACAACGTCATGTATGTAACAGAGCCGGTGATGTTCAGATTATCATCAGTAACTGAAAATGTATTAAAATCATTCATTGGAAAATTACTTCCGAATATGCATTCGATATCCTCCGCATCTCTTGCGTCATTCATGTCATTGTATTCGGCGAAATATAGCATTCCTACAACAAGAAACGGCACAAGCCAATGACTCATGACGAGGAAATTAGTTGGCCTTTTGTCATCTTCTTTCAGCGTTCGAAAATTTGAGATCTTCATATTTCTCTGTATAATGTTGCTCCTATTCTTCACATTAATATTATCTCCTTGTTGAAATGCTGGTTCCTGTTCATTCTTTAATATTTCACCGTTCTGACATTTAACTTCAACGTTTTTTGATTCCAATTGAATATTCTTCAATGATCTCATTACATCGCCATATCTTCGTTTTGCACATATTGCATTGAGATTACATTGTACAGTAAAGGTCAGCAAAGATATAAACGCGTTTGTCAGTGCAGCAATTAACATCCCATATTGCATAAGTAAGTCTTGCATCCCACACGTTAAAGTTACATTAAGATCAACCTCGTTGACTGCCTCCCGTGGATAAGCCTGTAAAAATGGAAATCGGTAGTCGTCTCCCATTGTCCATATATTAAATATAGCACCATTAGTGTTATTCTGCCAGTTATAACTCAGTCTTATCCCATCATCAATGTGATTCACGAGCAATATAATAGCCGTTAAAATAGCACTAAAAACATCAGATGCCGAAAGAACATAAAACGATAATTTCTTCTTGCGTTTACATCCTTTCCATAACAGAATCACAAGCGTAATAAAACTGGATAGCAACAGAGTGTAACCTGTTGCATCTAACACCGCGGAATGCATAGTGCGATGGCAGATCTTTTTCGATTAAAAATATTTGTCTTTGTTTATTGAAATTTATTTACACCGATTATTTGCAAAACTACCACACCTTGAGATTGATAGAAACCGACTGAATAAAGTACTTGTTATAAGCATATGGGTACTGCATACGAATATATATATGTGGGTACCCAGTTAATGCAACGTACCTAATGCAATTTAGATTTATCTGTATTGACTGCATATGAGGGCAAAATACTTATCAATTTAAACGTTGCTGATGGCTCAATTATCTATATTTTTACTGTTATGAATTTTTTTATATTCATTTTATTGAGTAGTTTAATTACACCATGAAATCGGTTAAGGAAATAATAATTAAAAGTAAAAGAAATCAAGTATTTAATGAGAGTTTAAACATGAATATCAGATCGCTTTTGATTGAGATTTATCTTAATTTAATAATTAATTGTTTCATCGAACAAATTAGTATTTGAAAATAATTAGCAATCTTTTTTATTATATAAGTATATTATATATGTACGTTATTATATAAGTTTTTATTATATAAATGATAAGCCTATAAGAGTCTCTGCGGGTGTTAGTGCATAAATAATATATTTATAAGACGATATATATTTATAAGATATAATTCACAAATAATGAAATGTACTTATCAACGAAGTTAACTATAAACGTTTCGATTCTAGATTTCAGTACAGTCCTTTTATCACCTTATAAATATATTATTTATCCACTAACATTAGTAACAATTGCAGAGGCTCATATAAGTAATTTACTTACATTTGTTTTATTTTTGGAGCCACAATATTTTAACTTTTTTATTAAATTCTTTTTATGAGTAATTGATTAAATATTTTATTTTTCCGTTGAATAATTTGGATATAAGAAATTAAAACTCAGAAAGGAAACAGAAGTGAATTGCATAAGTTATTTCTTGTTACAGTTTGCTATCAATATGTCTGTACGTCGGAGAAGCGATCCATCTATGATTCAGCGGATTTGGGATACGATCAAAATCACGGTACATCAAAGGAGCTTACCTAGTAATGATCGTATGGTACGGCACATGGCTCGAGTTTATGGCTTTACGGAACAAGAGGCTCAGGAGGAACTCAATAAAGCAGTCGAAGATGGACTTGTTCTATTGAAGAAAGTGCCCACGAAAAGCGGCGTCGAGCAAGAGAGTTACAGATTGCCACCGGCAGACATATTACAGAATGATAATCACGATTGGTACTGTTGCAAATGCCAGCAAGCAGGTGCAGTCGAATGCTGTGAACAATGCTGCAGGGTTTATCATTCGGAATGCCATGTACCCAGCCCTGCAAAACTAAAGATTTGTAATTTCTGCGAGGTAAGCATCTCGAAGTTCTCAATATATATCCTATTGATGATATTCCATTAAAAATACAAATTATCTTACAGAAAACAAACAGCGACGTATATTCCGACAAGGTTGATCTCAACCATATTCTTAGTTTTACGTGTGGTCATCTAAAAGCGAAATTACCGCCGGAAATTACAAATCGTACTATTGTTTTTAACAACGATCCGATCGTTACACCACCCAATGGCTTTTCTGGACCAACCTGGGTGAGTGAAGGTGAAGATGCATGGCGACCAGGAATTCTTATAAAGCGTCATATGGATTTGGCGATAATGGATGCTAAAACAAGCAATAATGAGTATAACAATCTCGCCGAATTTGAAGCTGATGCACATAATATTTTACATAACATCATTATATATCATGGAGGTAAGGCTTTATATTTCGATGCATTTTCTCTTTTTAAGTATCTCATTGTCTTGTTGCTTGAGCAGTTAATAGCGTGATAGCAGATATGGGACGCACAATGTATCAGGATTGTTGTTACGATCTTCAAGAAATACGTCGTTGTGCTGATTGTTATCGTATATCAAATGAAAAATCCGAAAAAATGTGGTTCTGTATACCGTGTAATCCTCCTCATCAACTGGTTTACGCGAAGCAAAAGGGGTACCCATATTGGCCAGCGAAAGTCATGCAAGTTAATGGCAATGTATATGATGTGCGTTTTTTCGGAGGTCATCATATGAGGGCTAATATCGAGAAAGTTTTTATTCGGCCAATCTCTTCCACATTACAAAGTTTGCAGGTAAAAATCTAAATCTGTAATACTATGTATTATTCGAATACTATGTATTATTCGTCCAATATTTTAAAAACACTTAATTAAAGATATTAAGTTTATTGTTTATTTGCAATGAATAGTTTCGTATCATAATTGCGATAGAAAAAACCCTCATAAGAAATTTAGAAACTATATTTATATTTTTATATTTATATTTATATTTATATTTTTAAAAAAATAATGAGAAGAATTAGAGACGATAGTAACAGTTGAAAATATATAACTAATTCTTTTCCAAGATATTTGATCCTATAATTAATAAAAAATTTTTGATTTTTTTAATAATTAAAAATGTTTTTATAGATAAAAAAATCAATGGCTTGGAACAGAGCTTTTGAAGAGTTAAAGCATCATCAGAATTTGTTGCAAAAGTTAGCAAAGAATAAGGAAGATGACTCGAATACAACAGAGGACGCTCCTACATCTGCAAAAATGCGAAAGTTGGAATCGTCGAATTCTAAAAGTGCATCACAAGATTCTAATTCACCAAAGCAACTAATTAAAGATTTGAGAGTAAGAGTTGAACGCTTGAGTTCAGAGAGCAATACTGAAACGCAAAATATAAACGATGAGACGGATAATAAACAAGATGCTACGAAAACTGATGCCGAAAATGAAGAAAGACAGGTGCCTCGTTTACCTGTGGCGGAAGACGAACCCGCGGGAGAAAGCATAACGAGCACATGTCCACAAGGTTTAAAGAAGGAAGGTTCCCAAGAAGATATGGTAACATCTAGTTGTCAAGAACCGAGATCGAAATGCGTTCTCGTACAAACTGAACAAATACAAACGGATGGGCTTCCTGCTAAGGTAAACCTTTGTCTCAATCACGTACTCACATGATTACACGATTATATCTTGACAACTGTGCAGATTAATTTGCAGATTAAGAGAGAACGCAGAACTTCGGAACAACCTACGACAACAGCGCTAGAAAAATTGCGCCGTGAATTAGAGCTTGAAAAGTGTAGAGAATTAGAGAGATTACAAGCGGAGCATGCCAAAGAATTGCGGCAATTAACCGATAGACATCAACAAGTCGTCTCTGATATAAAAAAGAAACAATGGGTAATTTTCTCTCATCTTTTTTTCTAGTCGTTTTTTTTAGATATATTATTCTCAAATGTTTATCATTTGTTATAGTGTTATAATTGCGAAGCTGAAGCGATATATCATTGTTGTTGGAATACTGCATATTGCAGCACAGACTGTCAACAGGTTCACTGGCAGCGTGAACACAAAAGAGTGTGCAGGCGTAAGCGTTAATTTATGTTGACGAATA
>NW_017259536.1:4274492-4275034 GCF_001594045.1 Atta colombica | reverse complement strand
TACTTATATAAAGGTACAAGCATTTTTTAATAAACGAAAAGAATTAATTTTCTCTACTTGTTTATCTGAATGCTTTTTTCATACCTTGTTGTATATAATATATGTATAAATGTGTGTGTATGCATGTGTATACAGTGTCCCAAGTTGATATTGAACAGAGAATACCGTTTATCTTATTATTTTCCCAACAGTTCTGATAATAGGTTTTGTTACAAGCAAAAAAATTTGAAAATTAAAAAAAATGTGAGACAAAACTTTGAGAAGATAAATAAAATTAAATGTGATTTAAATTAATTTAAGACTTCAAAGAATAAAATTATTTCTGGAATAGGCTATATGTATGCATATATGCACACATATCAGAGAATAGTAATAGAAGCACATTAATATATTCTTGACACCAATTCGATATGCCTTCGTAAACTTCCTTTCTAGGAAGGACTGTTATATGTACACGCAAGTCTTAAAAGACTATTTTTACTTGTATCAAGCTACACAACAAAAGTTTTTAAACATAGTTTTATACTTATTGATATTTATAT
>NW_017259536.1:4258527-4274392 GCF_001594045.1 Atta colombica | reverse complement strand
GATCTATTATTTTTCTAGATAAGTTTTTGTTCCTTATACAGTATATTAATAACAGACTGCAAAACGTAATTACGTCTGTCATAATGTGAACAAATATATATTGTTATTTCATTAATTAACAGTTATTCATCACGTTTGTCTTGTTATCTCTTTGCAATGCTTACTTTAATTTATCGGAGTGAAATGATTTCTTTAAATATGGAAACGGTAAGTCACACAGAAACAATATATTTATTTCATAATTCATATGTAACAATCTCTTGTAACATGTACAAGATGCCTTTATATATGTTATATCTAGTGTGTATTATAAAATCTAATTGGATGTGTAATTATTTGTGCAGGATCACAGTAAATACTTAAACAATAGAAAATAATTCATATATTATTTATATATTAAAAGTTATGTATATAGTTTCTTATATTATTTATCTTTGATTACTTATTTATATTTAAAATCTTCATACAGAATCATTTCTTTACATCAAATAACAATTAATATTCTTACTACATTATAGCAAAATCTATAAATAATTTAATTGTACAGTTTACCACATACATTTCAATTTACAAGCGTTTGTTAATAGCATCAAAACTTTGTTTTAAATTATTGAATAATAAAAAAAAAGAATAAAAATCTAACATCTAAGACACATTGTATGAATACAAGTTGTTCGGTAAAAAAGCTCTTTAACAAAACTTAAAAAATAGTGATAAAAAATAATTAAAAATGACATTATTATAACGATTACCAATGATTAATTCAAATATCTTGTGTAGCTTTAACTTCCTTGCCGACTACATCTAAAGCCATTTTACCCTTTCTTGATGTTTCGGTAATTTGCACATACCTGGTGGTATCTATATTATTTAAAGATAATCGTTCCAACAACTGTAACTCAGACGGTTCTAATTTTTCTCCAAGTTGCCTCAAAGCACTTAATATTTCTCCTCGTTGGCGATCGGCGGCTTCTTTGTTCAGTTTTCCTAATTTTACATCTCGATCGATTTGCGAGAGACGTTCCTTGAGTCCAGTAGGTTCCCGCTTACCAAACATTCTTATCACGGCTGGTGTTTGAAAGGCGGCACTGATGGCTGCTTGAGTTGCCTATTAAGAATTTACAGTCGAGTAGAAACGTATACTAGAATGTATCACATTACTATAATTTGTTAAGAAAAATATATAAGATATACCAATTGCATTGCTCCAAGTTCATCAACTAAAGTCATATTTCCGGATATCATTCTTTGTAAGCTCTCATTAAACTCACGGAGTTGTTCCATAGTATCTTCCTTACATTCCTGATAATCTGTCTCGTCTAGAGTTTCGTTAATTCTGTTAACGAAATAACAAAGAAAACAAAAATAAATATGTAAATGTAATATTTTTGAAATGAATTAGAACGAAACGAAACCTGCAATCTTCCAAATCTTCTAACTGCTGCACGAGCCGATCCAATTGTTCTTCCAAATTCTTCCTGAGTCTGTCAGTTTCTGCTTTTCCGTGAGAACTCATTTTGCAATCAAGCGAAAACGGGAAAGGAAAAAATGTATGTAACGATGAAAAGATAATATATAGGTTAGGATTAGGTTAAAAAATGCCGAAATGTAATTCTTTGATTATTAAACAATATATATATATACATATAAATATTAATCTGTTAAAAAAAGAAACAAAATTCCTTCATTCGCTATTTATTTACAATACTTCGCAATGTTGCAGAATATAAAAATTGTATACTGGAAAGTTTACATTAAAGCAGGAAAGCAGAATTTGTCAGAATTTCACATTTATAAAACTAGTGAACCAATCAAAAGATGTACTGGTAGCAAAAAGATGCCTATTAGTGGCTGTATTCTGTAGATTTGTTTTTTTTTTGTGGTACATTTTGAAACTTAAAGTGAAATAAGTAAATATGTTAAATATTTGGCGAGAGCGAGAGCGAGAGTTCCAGTGCAGATTAAAAATAAGAAAGAGACCTATTAATTTAATTTTGGGAGCTTTCCAGCAGAGGCATAAATCGACACAAGAATCATTCCGTTTTGTTTCGCACTGATTATTGAAGGACAGAATGAGACAGAACTCTTATGTTAATTTGTGTCTCTTGCTGGAAAGCTTCTTTTATTATAAATCCGTCTATAAATACTTACTATGATCAGTATTTATAATCAATTTTTACATTTAAGACTATTTTAAAATATCATGAACCATTAAAGATTGATATTCATAGTCCATTTTTATCTTAAAATCGTCTTAATTAAGTAATATCTTAAAATGTCAACACAGCTTTCTGATTGGCTTATGACACCTTAAGATCATCCCTGGATGATCTAATATATCAATATAATATTATGGGTTTCCCAAATATTTTTGTATGCAATACTTTTCGAGAATAAAATTTATTGTCATCTGTGTCTCTTGCTGGAAAATATCCATATCAATTCTATTCAATTCTACAGATTAGCTTTTTTGTCCAGTTTGAAGACGTTGATTGGATCTGGCATGCGTTAGGTTCGAATGAATAGGTCTGTTCGCGTTGCTTGCACTTTTGGCATTCGACATCTCTTTTCTTTTCAAGACAAAATAATGTATCTTATTTTAATTTCATACAACAGATCTAATTGACCAGTACGTTCGTGTTGCGTGGATCAGTTGAAATCTGTTCATGTTGCTTGCACATTTTACACTAAACATCTTCGCTTTTTTTCTCTTCCTCTTCGACGCGCGAATATAATTTATCTCATTTTAAATGCAAAAATTTTGAAGATTTCAAGCAACGCGAACAAACCAAGGGGTCGATTGTGTATCTTCAAATGAAGTGAAAATTACAAAAGGGAGCAAATTCACTAGAGTATTCATAATTTAATTGATCACCTAATAATTTGCTCATTTTTGTAATTTTCATCTCCTTTCAAAATCCACAATCAATTCACCGAAAGTGAAAAGAGGAAATTTTTACTATTAAAGTTAATGGAGAAAATTTTCACTTTTCATTTTTTATCCTAAAAGTTTCATGATTGATATCCTGGAGGTCGATTCTGTATTTTCAAACAAGGTGAAATTTCAAAAGTGAGCAAATTTACTAGATGTTAACCAATGAAATAATCAGTATTCTAGTAAATTCGCTCACTTTTGTAATTTTCATTTCGTTTCAAGATACAGGGGATCGATTCTGTATCTTGAAATAAGGTGAAAATTACAAAAGTGAGCGAATTTACTAGAATACTGATTATTTCATTGGTCAACACCTAGTAAATTTGTTCGCTTTTGTAATATTTATCTTGGGGTCGATTGTGTATTTTCACATGAGATGAAAATTACAAAAGTGAACAAATTCATTAGAGTATTCATAATTTAATTGGTCAATATTTAATAACCTTTGATCATTTTTGTAATTTTCACCTCCTTTCAAAATCCATAATCGATCCTCTTGTTTAAAAATACAGAATCGACCCCCTGGAGATCGATTGTATATCTTGAAATGAGGTAAAAATTACAAAAGCAAATTCACTAGAATATTAATAATTTAATTGGCCAATACCTAATAATCATTGCTCACTCTTATAATTTTCATCTCATTTCAAAATACAAGCCCCTGATCTTTGGTCAACAAAAGAAAATGAAAAAAAAGCAAATTCTCTAGGGAGGCGAGATTCACCAACATTCACCATCTCCTAGGGTCAGCATCGATGGCGGAAACGTCGAATGCTCGGAAGCGTGGTCATTCCCCTACGTCATTACGAACGTCGCGTCTGGTAAAGTCTGATACGCGACTCGAGTCGCGACGTCGCGTCGGACAGGCAGTATCAGTAGGATCGAGTGAACGATCGAGTACGCGTGGTAACGGCATTACAGACTACAGTCTGAGTCTCGTGATTCGTGACGGCGTGGTCGCGTATTGGTATATACAATAAAACGTTGCTCTGTTCCTCATTGACTTAGCCGGCGAACGGTTGATTATGCGAAGAGAGATCGCGTTTAAGCGAAACGTTCCTCTCTCTGGTACTGTTTGGTGTGCGGACGATCGAGCGGAGATCGCGGGATTACCGCGAAAAACGAACGATCGTCGCGCGGCGGGATATATCGCGGACGCCCGATATACGGTGGACAGAAGTGCGCGACGGGAACACATAGGAGAATCAAGCGTGCGGTTCTTTTTCCCCTGTTGTGCACGCGCGAAATCGTATTTATCGAGTGAACTCGAGGGAGTGCGGGAGCGCGCGCGCGCGCTCTTGCTCGTGCTCGGTCCGATCGTTTCGATCGTTTCTGTGGGATCATTGCCGATCGCGTTGCCGTGGCACGATCCGGACGCGTGATCGTTCCCCGATCGCGGAATTATTTATCTTCCAAGGTCGGTGGGGATCCTGAAATCAGGCGAGTAAATCGGCGTGGAAACTGAAGCGGTACGTGGGCGAATAAAATAACGTACCTATGAGTGCGACTCGCGTGAGGTACCAGGTTTCTAAGGACAGTTCGCACGAGGAAGGTCCACGATTGCGATGAGCATGCCGACGAAAGGGAAACACCACCACCTGTCCCACCATCATCATCCGCAGCATCACTCGCAGCCGCAGCAACATCACCAGCCGCAGCAGCAACAGCCCCATCACACCCAGCAGCAACATCAGCATCAGATCATCCTGAACCAACCCGTCGTGCATTCCCCGCAGACCTACAGCGCTGTCGTTACCACCAACACTCGCTTCCTGAATGCCGGTAAGTCTTTTCTAAGTGATTCTGCGAGGATCGTGTCTGTCCGAGGGATACGATTTATTTGTAATTCGTATTTGCCTTGTCGGACGTGAGACATTTTCATATTATTTCGATATTAGTCGATGATGTGTACGAGAATGCCCTGGCGATCCTCGCTATGTCGCCCAATGATTCTACTCGTCGCGCATGCGATTCCACGGGGGAAAAAGTGTTATTTGAGGTTAGGACGACCACGCGGCATGTGGCACGTACGCCACGAGAAGAGAGCACGTTCTTCGTTTCTCTTTTTACGAACGATTCCTGTGGTCGATCCTGTACGTTCGAACGAGGTGAAAATTGAAAACGCAAATGTACTGGAATACACCTATTTATAATTGCACTGGCCTAGTAAATTTGCTTACCTTTGTAATTCTCACCTCGGTTCAAGGCATGGAATCGACCTCCTTTGTAGTTATTATAGATTTAATCGGAATTGTTCAATTATTATTATTTCTTAAATCTCTATTGTGTTTTTTTAGAAAAACGGAATAATTCCGAAAAATTCCCGTACCAATATTTTCGATTGTTCGATGTAAAGAAAGCTCGTTTGATATCCGGGTGAAACGAGAGGTCAGAAGTGGATGTACAGTTTTTATGATGAAAAATTCAAGATACGCAAATCGGCAAGTTAACTTCCTTTCTCGTAAAGCCGCGCTGAAAATCGACGTGTGTATGTATGCCAACGGAAAACGGATCTCTGGAGAATGAAAGTTTAAAAGAATGATTCGCAAAAGAAAAAAAAATAGTTATTTTTTTTCTCTTCCTTTCTCTCCCGCCTCCATTGAGTCCGATTACGAATGTTAGATCTGTTCTTTTTTAACCGAACTTCTTGTATCATTCATCTTTTTTTTTTGTGGAGAGAAAAAAGAAAAGAATTGAGTTGAAACAAGCAGACGTATTTCAGTTAGATTGCGGTACTGTTTGATCATTCGTGATGTTATTGTGCTTGTTATTCCTGGAACGAAGAATTGGATTTGATCGGCTAACGTGTTTGAATCCCCCGAGCTTAATTTCTATCTCCCGTCGATTTTTTTGTTTTTGTTTTTATGGTCCGCCGTCAGGCTTTTCTCTCTTTCGTGCTTCTATTCGAATAATAACTTCTTCGGGAAAGAAAAAGAGACAGATGAATATGTGAAGTTGTAAACATGATGAAAAGCACAGACAATAGAAACAATACAGAGAATAACACATTTATAAAAATATAATGTTTATTGAACTAAAGTGACCGTTTCAAATTATGAAAGACTGTCTCAAGTTTTAACAAGTTTGTCCCGTTTTATATGTTTAATTTTGTCCAAAATTAATTAAAGACATAATTATAAGTTGTCCTTCTTTTAAGTTTGAAATAATAAGTGAATAATGAAATAATAAATGTAAGATATAATTTTCTAGATAGACTAACATGATTTTTTTATTTAAAACCCCAGATATTTATAAAATATCTTAAATAGAAAAGTACAATTTAAAAAATTAAAATGTGATTTCGTGACTTGGTGTAATTTTTGTTATAATCTTATATAATGTTATACATTAAGTATTATTATATATAAATATAATAATATAATGTGTTTAATTAATAATTGAAAAATATTTATTTATTAAAATTAAAAATCTTATTGATATTGAATTTGTTCTTAAATGTTCTCCCTCCCCCTTCTCTCTCTTCCCTTTTTCTCCTCTTAAGGAATTGATTTAATATCTCTGCGGTGTTTTTTTTTATATATATAATTCTCACTATTGTTGATGTTAAAAGTTATATTGGGTTGTCTGGAAAGTTTGTGCCGATGTTGAAGGAAAATTGAAACGCAGAAATTTAAATTTTAGTATACATTTATTAAAGTATATAGGTTAGTCGGCACGAACTTTCCGGACAACCCAATAATATTAAAATTATAATATATTAATAGTAAAAATTAGAAATAGATGAAGAATTAATTGAACCGAGAAAAGTTAATCTGTATATTGGAAATGGATAACATGATGAGAATTATATAGCTACTGTATGGTATTAAATCCAGATCGATATTTTTTAAAGTGAGATTTCAATCTATCAGAAATCATATCAGAATTATTCCCTGTTTCTGTTGTGTATGCTTTTCAATTGTATTTCGGAATCGGGTTTATCTCGTTTTAATGGGTCTTCTACAATAGGCCATTATCTAAGCTTTAAGTCTCAAGCTGTAAGAAATCGACCAATCATAATCGATTATTTTTTTCACATTCAACAATGATTGATCAATTTTTTATAGCTTTAGACTTAAAGCTTTGATTATAGCTTATTGTAGCAAGTCTTAAGTAAGTCCCGAAACACAAATGAGTGTAGTAAGCTTTAAACCGTAAGAAATCAATCAATTACAGATTATTTTTCCCACATTCGACTGTGATTGGCCAATATCTTACAGTAAAGCCTCAGACATAATACAAAGAAATAGTGATAGCGATAGAAATAACACAATTTCAACCTATCAGAAACTGTATATTCCAGTGTATTTAATTTCTGATAGGTTGAAATCGTATTATTTTTATCGTTATCATTATTCTTTCGCATTCTGGAGCTTAAAGTTTGCTATTCCTATTGTGTTTCGGGAATTAGTCTTAAACACAATGAAGAAAAAAGTAACAGAAGGAATAAGAGGTTTCAACTTATCAGAAATAGTGTACACTAAAATACACGATTTGATAAGTTGACATCTATTATTCCTCGTTTCTATTGCATGTGTTTTTCACTGTGTTTAAGGCTTTACTCGCTCATCGCCATCGCGGTATGCGATATACAGGTGTGCGAGTCCACGTGAAAGCAAAACCGCTGTTCCCCGCGATGTCGGCTACGCCAAGTTCGACAACTCGGTCGTGCAAATAGAACGACGACGAGTTGCTCTTTTCCTGGCTTCCGTAATCTCGTTACATTAGTTTCTTGCAGTTAACAGTAGCAATAATAGAAGCATCAACTTATTATCCAGAGTAATGATTATCAGTATATTTAACGTTTATCGACAGTCGCTATCGATATCAGAATGCTTTGGAAATATTATTTATTTGTCTCTATCTACACTCTTTAACTCTCTACGTATTACATATTTAATTAAAATGTAACGTCAAATGTATATACTGAGAAAAATGTCTGGTTGAAAATGGACGAAAATTCTGATCATATCAATTGGAAATTCTGATTATTTCTAAACTAGAATTCTAATTTAACAAGAAATTCGAATTCGTCCATTTTCAACCAGAATTCCAATTAATCTAATCATGTTCTTTTCAGTGTATATTTTTTCAGTTGGCACACACACACACACACACACACTCTCTCTCTCTCTCTCTCTCTCTCACACACACACACACACACTCACACACTCACACAATGATGTTATTGTAATCCAAATAATACCTCTGTAAAGCTGGCCCCACTTTTTCCAAAAATTGTAGAAAAAAATAAGTAGAATTCTGGTTGCTCCCCTAAGAGTTCTAGAATTCTCTATCAATTTAGAAATAGTTCCATCGATTAAAAGATGAAAACACCATTTATTTGAAGTATCAGGTGGGGGAAGTGGCAATTTCACGATTTCGAAATTTTTTCAAATAATGCCAATTTCCAATAATGGAATCATGAATGTCTTTTTGTTTTTCGGATTAATCCAATTAGACATTTTTGACATTTCATTGAGAAAAATATTTGTGAACAGCCATAATTTTGATTTGTTGATATGTGAATTATCACAATTTGATTTTAATTTAATTAAATTGTGTTGTTTTGATTTAAATTTTGATTATTCATGTATCAATAAAATTACAGTTGTTTAAACTAAACATTTCTCTCGGTGTTGTCAATGTATTTTTTTTTAATTGGCATATAATTACAGTTAATACTAATTTTCAATAATTCGAGAAATATCACTTGATCTAAGGGATCATTATATCTTTTTGTTTCTCAAGTTGATCCAACCAGACATTTTTCTGAATGTATATTTTTCGATTTACACTGAGAAAAATGATTGAAATTTGATTGAAAATTGACAAATCGGAAGGTTCTTATTAAATCAATGAAAATTCCGGTTATCTCATCTAGATTCTGATATAGATTTAACAAGAATCTTCTTTATTTATTTTCAACCAAATCATTTTTCTCAGTATAGCACACGTATTATTATGTTATTATAATCGCGTTAGTTTTCATTAAGACGAGAAATATCACTTGATCTACGAGATCGCATATATCTTTTTGTTCCTCAAGTTGATCCAATATCAGACATTTTTCTCAATGTATATTTTTCGATTTACACTGAGAAAAATGATTTGGTTTATAATTGACAAATCGGAAGGTTCTTATTAAATCAATGAAAATTCCGATTATCTCTAGAATTCTGATATAAATTGAACAAGAATCTTCTTTATTCATTTTCAATCAAATCATTTTTCTCAGTATAGCACACATATTATATTATTATAATCGCATCAGTTTTTATTAAGACGAGAAATATCACTTGATCTACGGGATCGCAAGAATATCTTTTTGTTTCTCTGGAGATCCAAAGGAAGCGTTGAGTCTCGATACTAGAGATTCGGCTCGCACGCGTGCTTTCACTTTCGTCTCGGCTCTCTAGCCAACGCAAATCACCGCTCGCCGTCGTATAACATTTTATCGGTACAATCGGGCCGTTCTTATCTCGGTACGCTCATTCGTTCTCCCCATTTCGACGATTACGTATCGGGGCATAGCTTCTCCTGTCTGCTTTTTCCTTCCGTGTTACCTCTCTCTTTCCTCGCAAGCTCTTGGCGAAACAAGGACATGGCTTTTCACCGCGCGGAATAAATGGCAAAGAGGACGTGATAAGCATGCGCGGGGAGGAGGACGAGGTGGTGACCACGATTGGCCGGCACGACGTGTAGCAAACTGTTGAATCGCGCCTATTAAAAGCGGAGGTGGGAGACAGAAGAGCTTCCTGCGTGCGAATCGCGACGTAGCCGTCTCCGATGGCAATCAACGATCCGTTGTCCGATCTCGGAAAATAAGAAGTACATCAAGAATAAATGCTCTGAATTAAATAGTAATTCTGGTGGAAAATGGACGAATCAGACAAAAATAAATTTTCTGCTTAAATCTAGAATTCTAGTTTGAAATAACTAGAATTCTCGGATTGATACAATTATTCTGGTAAAAATAAGATTTCTAGCAGATTTTACTAGAAATATTGTATCAAAATTTTGATTATCTCAACTGAATTCTTTCAAGAAATTTAATCAGAAAATTCTAATAACGTTCATTTCCAGCCATAAAATTTTTTCTGTATAACATTATCAAATCTGCTCAAGCAAAAATGCATATTAAAGCAAATAGCTGAGAAATATCGCATAAATTGATAAGAAAATTATATACATCTCCTTTTCTAGGAATAATTTTTCTAGGAATAATTTTTCATTTTGGAAATGAAGAAAGTTATGCCGCATATTTGTAATAAAATATGTTGTTTTCGTAATATTAAGTAAAAATGTTCGAACGAATTCTTTCTTTCTAATATTGCTCTCCAAAGAATGGAATGTATCTTAATTATTATACTTATATCTTAATTATTATATTACTTTAGGCGTTTTCTACACACGCTCCGTTAAGCTTCCTGATTCATTACTTGAAATGACTGAAAATTTCCACTGTGTAAAAGTTTGCTATATAGAAATGTTGCTGTTATTAAGCTTATCTTTAGATCTGTCTCAGTCATTTAGCGAACAATAATGTACGATAATTTGTATAGATATGACATAAATGCGATACGATAAAAAAAAAACAGTGATGATGTATTTTAATTCTAATGCATGAAAAAGACAACATCTATTATCATCTTGATTGCAAGAATAAAGATTGCATGTTGTCACTTTCAACACTCGGTGCAATTACAAATGCATATTTAATTCAAATGAGGTTTAAAGCGATAATGTATCTTTAAATGGATTTCATAAGTACAATCCCGCTTCTGAGGCTTTCGCTGTAGCCATATTGAGAAGCCCAGAGATTATCTGAAGTTTCTTCTCGCACTATACATTCGATAAATTAATTTTTTTCGTCACTATTTGACAATATAAGTCGGTAATATACAAATGAATTATCTTAAATTTTCAGTGAAAACGAATTTTTACAATTAATTTAAATTAATTAATTTAAAGTCTATTAATCCGTTTTATCTGCAAAGATAAAATTATGGAACTAGCATATTAATATAAAATATTAAAAAAATATTACTGATATGTTATAAAAAATACATTTCTATTTCTCATTTATATTTTCGTATTTTTTATCATGGAAACCGGAAATCATTATAATGCAGCTACACTCAAGTAAAAGTGATATATTGAAATAAAGAATATTCTTATTCATAACGTTACAAAATCGCTGTCTGTGCATTTTAATCATTTAAAAACTTATTCATAGTTGTTGACCTAATTCTGAAAATTTAAAATTTTATGTTGAGTTTTTATTTGTTTTTATACATCTCAAAAATAACATTGTTAATGTATAAAGATTAATGATTAAAATACATGTTAATTTCTTATCTTACAATATATTTATTACAAATTTAAAACATGTATTCAAATTATATGTATTCAATATTTATGTATTCAAAACAAAGATTTATTTTCTTTAGAAGAATATAAAATTAATCGAAGAAGCAAATTGAATTTGTTCTGATTTACTAATCTTGATTGAAGTATCAAGCTCATTATAATTCAGAATGTGTTTTGAATAAATTTAATGAACTTATAATAGGTTTGTCAATATATAAACTTTCAAAATACTTATTATTAGCGTACAGAGTGTATTTTTCTGTGCGTAGTAAAAGATGGTATTATATTTTGTATGTTATTGTATTTTGTTAATTTACATTACGACATCCAAAGAAAAATTTGTTACATACATAACATGTACATTAAGAAAATAAAATGTCACACGATTTCTCGCCTCTGACTCAATATACGATAACGTAATTCGACATGATTGCGGCAATAAGAAAATTTTATCGACTGTTCATCGCGTGAAAACTGCTGTCGTAAAGAGATTATGTATTTTTTTTTTTTTTTTTTTTTTTTTTTTTTTCCGAAAAAGCTTTCATAATTCACGCGTGCGTCGTGTGCGTGGTCGTGCACAGAGGAACGGAGGAGCGAGTGAACGGTAACAATAAGAGGTTAGAAAGAGGGAGACGGAGAGGAAGGCCACGCGAAGACCGAAGCGGCGCGAAGTCACGCGGAGTCGCGGAATTTCGCGAAGTCGCGCGGAGCCGGCCGAGCGGTCGCTTCGTGCGACTTCGTACGACTTCGGGATTCGGTACATGTGGCAATCGGCGGCTACGCAGCGCCGCGCTCTCACGTTCCGTTTGCCGTTCGCAACCTCCTCTGGAGCGCGAGCATATGGTCGCGGACACGGACCGCGCGTTACGATTTTTCGGTGAAGTGAGTGTCCCGTTTTCGCTGAGAGGCTCCGGTCGAGAGTGTCGCTTGGGAACGTACATGTAAGATCTGCACTCCTCTCTGTTTTCCCTCCTATTTTTTTCTTTTTTTTTTTTCTTTTTTCTCCTCTCCGTTAACGAGGATCGCGAGTGGTTGACGGACTCTCGCGTAAGCACATATAGCGTGTATAGCGCAATAACAGCGACCGGGTTCCGCTCGGATCGCTACTAACGCACCTGAAAACGTCGCTCTGGGAGAGAGAGAGAGAGAGAGAGAGAGAGAGAGAGAGAGAGAGAGAGAGAGAGAAAAGAGAGAGGTGAAGATAGAGAGAAGAGAGAGAATCTCCGCTCCATTCTATGGCGGAGATTATATAATTTCCCCGAAGCGCGTTCCTAAGCGTCTGGTAACTATATTGGAATCGGGATAACACTCGCGAATCTACACTTTATCGTTTCGCACCTGACACACCCGATAGAGATTGCCGTCCATGCGGCCGCGCGTGTCACCGTTCATCGACGAAGGGGCGGGCGATATCGCCGATAGACAGTCGAGTCGATAGAGGAAAAAAAAAATAAATAGAAAAGGGGGATAGTAAAGAAACATGTGCTCGACGTGATACGGTCACCACAATACCTATCGCCAGTGTAAACGATCACCGACGATCACTGTGCACGAGACGACGGCCCAAGGCGGAAATGTCCACGTTGATAGGTGAGTTTGATCATGCGCGCGCCGACGCCGCGCCGGTGTGTATGTTTTTATCCAATGTTTCTTCGTAAACTTTCCACGCGGCGCAACTTTGGCCTCTCTCGCGATTTCCTTTAATTTTTGTGTCATTATCGACGTGTAATATTATTAGCAGATGGAAATATTACGCAAATTCGTGTTGCTCGAACCTTCTGAAGATGTCGCGTCGAATGGCGCCTGGTGTCATAGCCACGTGACAACGTCATCGTTGACCTGCCTGATGTTTATCGAATGGCAAGTACTTACTCAATTCGCGCGATCGCTGGTAAACACGTGTCACTTCGTTTTGATAGCTCTGTTTCTTTCAATTTTTCTTGATATCTTATATCTTGATATCTTTTCATCGGTGTAGATTAACTTTAATCTCTGTTTAATTTATTTTCTTTCTAATTTTGAGATCCGCCAATATGAAATTAATTTTAGTCTCGGTTCAATTTATTCTTTATCTTTTTTTTTTAAGATTATTTTTTCTAACGCTTGTTTCTACAGATACAGTTTAATTTCTCTCTTTAATCTAACTTTTCTCTTTTCAGTTCTAGAAATTAGAAAAAGATGAAGAATAAGTTGAACCATGATAAGTTAAACTACACTGTTAGAAACGGACGTTAGAAAAAGATAAATAGTTGCTAAACCAAGATTAAAGTTAATCTTACATTGGCGGAACCTCGTCTAAAAATAATAAAAAAACGAAGAATAAATTGAATCGATATTAAAGTTAATTTACATTGATGGAAGTGAGCATCAATTTCTTTTATACCCGTTTCTATTTTAATGTTGATTTAACTAACCCTTCATTTTTTTCCAGTTCGAGGAATTAAAAAAGATAAACAGCAAGTTGAATCGAGATTAAAGTTAATCAGGTTACATAGAAACAGGCATTATTCATCCTCTAATTTTTATTAGACCAAGAAAAAGATAAAAGGTTGAACCGAGATAAAAATTAATCTACATTGATGGAAACTGGCATTATTTGTTCGGAATGAAGAAACTTTATCGCTTCTCCTCTCCTATATCTTTAATCTCTACAGACTTGCGATCCTACATTCTTTCGATAAACCTACATTGTTTCGATAAAATGAAATAGCATTTCGTAAATACTTGGAACCCTGAGAAAAATGTTTGGCATTTGTAACCACAATTATACATTATTATATTATTACTGCTATAATAATAATAACAGTAACTATGTATAATTCTAGCAACAAATATATATAGTTGGCAACCTAAAATGACTATAATATATTATATAAATGACTCTAATATGTACAATATATTATAGTTATTATAACCATAAAATAATTGAAATAATTGCCATAAAAATGATTCAAGTAACTATAATTTTACAGTTATATTTTGGGACAACATACCCATTTTATGATTGTTTCATTTTTATGATAATTTTAACTATTTTATGGTTATAATACAATTATAGTCATTTTAAATTGCCAACTATATACATTTGTTGCTAAAATTATACACATAGTTCCTGTTATTATTATTATTATAATAGTAATAATCATAATTATAATAATATATAATTATGATATAATTATTACAAATACCAAACATTTTTCTCTCATAGTGAACTCGGTTATGGTTTTCTCAGTCGATAGCATTGATATTTTGTCGATATATCCCAGAACACTTGAGACATCTTATCTCCTTTCTATTTGCCAGATAAGAATAATCTCATTGCTTCAATCTACCGGATAGTGCAGGAGGGAGGGGATCCTGGAACATCATGTCACCAAAAAGCTTTCCAGGAACTCTGACCATTGGCACGTTTGTTTTTTACGAGAAGGATACGACACGACGCGATGCTCCATTTGGCGTCCAGAGTGTTTACCGAGCTCGTCAAGGTCTCGCGTTTCGAGTCGCGTCTCGTTGAATAAGAAAAAAAGGGCAATACGAGTAAAATTGCGTAACGCGCGTGCGAGTCAGAGTCGAATCGGAACGGCGATAGCGACAAGTTACAATTTTAGCTCGATATTAATTAAAATTGATTTATAAACAAGAAATGCGATAAAACGCGAAAATTTCTCCGTTTAATTAAAACGGGAAATAATTCTGAAATGGTATGCCTACAGAGAAATTTTAAATCTTCCGGTCATTGCGGCGCTTTTTAGTTGATGTTATCCAATCTCGTTTATTACAAATATTTATAGCGTCGCGTGCCCGAATATTTTCAGTTTACATTCGATCGATGAAATACGATACACATATATATTTTTTTCTTCGTAAACGCGTCGATGGTTTAAAATTCGTGTCGCTTTAGATTCTCTCTCTCTCTCTCTCTCTCTCTCTCTCTCTCTCTCTCTTTTCGTGCGTTGAAAAATATTAGATAAAACTATTTTTGTAGGGATACCAAACAAAATCGAATACAGCAGCTAGCTTATATTGTATTTGTATTGTATACGGAGTACCTTTCTCTTTCCGATTCGCGAATGGATATTCATTGGAGTAAGATGGTCGCCTAAGTAATAAGCGGTCAGATCGATTAATTCCGAGATCTGATGTGCATGCCAAACATTCTGTCCATTGTCGGTTGATGCACTTAACGGTAAATTGGAAACCGTTCTAAACCGTTAAGGTAGGATGTTACACGTTTTTGAGACGTACAGGAGACGAAGCAAATGCGAAAGTAAATTTAATTAAAATCTGTCTTTCGGATGGAATTCGAATCGAAGTCAGATAAGATAGATGTTTAGTTTTGGGCATTCTATTATCTTTTCAGGCAAGAAACTCGTCATTCTTTTATGGTTTATTCTCTCAGGTATACCCAGCTTAGAGAAAATATTTCAGCGACGTGAAAAAATACCGAAATGAATTTAATACCATCCGGTGTTTATAATTCTCATTCATATTTGTTTGAATAGTGTTAGTTAAATATTTACTAAAACTATATATATATTTATATATATTTATATTATA
>NW_017259536.1:4252409-4258316 GCF_001594045.1 Atta colombica | reverse complement strand
CACACACACACACACACACACACACACACATATATATATATATGTATAATTTATAATCATTATTATTACTGCCGAATATTAATAATAATTATATTTAAGTTACCAACTGTATATATTTGTTAATAGAACTGTATATATATATATATTATTATTAACATTATAGCAGTAATAATTTTAGTGAGATGTGTAATAACAATTATAAATATTAAAAATTTTTCTCAATGTAAGAAAATATATAAAAAAGAAAAAGAAAAATATACAGATAAGAAAAGTAATACAATAAAAATAATAAAAGAGACAATCTGCACACATCTAGATGTCCGACAATCGCACAGGTAGATGAAAGACTTTAAATAAAAGCGAAATATTTATCCTCGTGGTCATTCATCGACCTGCGTTTAATTATGCACTTCAACTATCTTTAGGCGGTTTAACGGATATTTTTTCGCACTTGGCGATATTTGGATTTCCTAATGATGTAAAGCGACCAACGAAGTCGTTCAGTTTCGAATAATGAGGCTCGCTACTCGCGGACGACGCGACGGCGGGTGAAAGGTGGCCATCGGCGCATATAGATTCGAATCGAAGTCGGGATAGACGGAGAACCGGCAGAAAATGCGCATTCCTGGCAAGGCCGCTCGCTCGAGAAAGAGGCCACCGAACATCCGGGGAGAAACTAACCGTACTTCATTCGCTCGCTTCTCCCGTCCCCTTTCCTCTTCGCCGACTGATCATTTTACGGTTACGTTACGTCGTACAGATCGTCGGATTATCTAGATCATGTGACGTACGTTATCTTCAGTTTTTGCCGATTTTGCGATTGTTTCTGTCTGAAATCTTCCGCGGTGCTATTTATCTCCATCTATACACAGACAGAAATATTTTGTTTGAATAATCATAATTTGGTTGATGTGTGAATTGGATACGAAAACTTTCTTATTGTTTAATTAAAAAATTTGAAATTATTCCAATCAAAATTTGTTTATTTCAACCAATTTTTGATTGGAATGCAATACTTTTAAATTAAAAATGTTTTTGTAATTCATGTATGAACTAAATTATGGTTATTCATCTAAAACATTTCTTTCAATGATTTATTTTAATCAAATTTTTATTGGAACATTACAATATTTAAATTAAAAAATGCGAAAGTTTTTATAATTTCCATATGAAAATCAAATTATGGTTATTCATAAAACCTTTCTTTCAAAATCGTCAAAATTGCATTTTTTATTATACCTGAAAAAAAAGGGACGTTTTTTTTTTTGGATTTTTTTAAATGACGCTGCTTATCATCGTGATTTATCTTCATGTATGTACAGAGAAAAGTATCTGGTTGAATTAAGAAAGCTGTCGCGTTTGATGAAATATAAGACAAGTCTATAATATGTATGTAATACAAAAGTTAATAATATTAATAATATCTAGAAAAAATTTCATTGATTTTTGCCATTTTATCATTTTGAAGATACTTAAATTTATAAAATTTTACATTACAAATTGAAGATATAATCTTATTCTGCAGTTATTCTCTTTTAAACTGAGACACTTGCGCATAAGATTGAAGCAATTTAAAAATAGTTATAATTATAAAGTAAACACTTAAATTTATTCTCATAAAGTTTCATTTAAACGTACAGTTTACAAGAAATTTATATTTTTCAATGAAAGAAAGCTAGAATATGTCAAATAGACGATGCGTGTACATCAAATGAGCTTCTTACAACTTCCATTTTGAAAATATTTAGTAACATATAAAATTAACAATAATTATGTATAAAGGCATAAGATATTGTTAATAATCTTTTTATTCCATTATTTTAATTCTTTTACATATTATTATGAATAAATTGTCTATTGACTAGGAAGTAGCGTGAGAACCTCCTCCAATAGAATTTTGGAATTGAAAATGGACGAATCAGAATTTTTTGGTTAAATCTACTAAAATTCTAGTTGAGAAAAACGGAATTTTAATCGGAATCAAAATCTTATTAATTTATTTTTTTTTTTCGTTTTCAAATAGACGTTTTTCTCAGTGTATAGGTACATCATCTTCAACGAACGTTACTCGTTTATTTTATATGTCATTCGATTCGAATGTGAATTACGTACGACGTGCGTAATAAAATAGTTTGAAGCAAGTCGCAACTGCTGGCGGGTTAAATCGCACGCTCTAACATTGTGACATTTAGCACGTGTGCGAAATATACCGGCCATTCCGCTGAACCAGCTTCTAAAGTTCCTGGTAGAAAGTGTACTTTTATACGCGACTGGATAATTTTTTAATTTCGTCGTGTATCCGCGCGAGTTAATGTTAGTTAAAGCTCGCTTTAGACGATTCACAATCCAGTCGGTTCAAAATAGAGTTCTATTTATATCTTTATAATAGGCCTGTTCTTTTAGCTGAACTTCTTGCACGGTTCATCTTTCTTTTCTCTCCACATTGGAAAGAAAAAGAGAAAAGTTGAGCCGTCCAAGAAATTTAGGTAAAAAGAACAGGCATAATGCGTTTAATGCCGAAAATATTTGAACCCTCGGGGACTGCATTTTTTGTGATCTTTTATATACTTTATAGTTTATAGCATTACTTTCAAAAAGAAAGCAACAAGTCTTTCCTTTTGTAGCTGAATTTATTGTCTACATGTTTTTCCAAGAATTTCTTTCATACAAAATATAAATTTAAGTTTTGTTGATTTTTCGACAAGATTTTCAATCTTTTTCAAGTCAAGTTGAAAAGATGATTAATGTTTCCTTTAAAAATGAAACTTCTCTTTGTGTGAAAAGTTCAAATACTGAAAAGGTTTACCTGAACTTAATTCTTTAAACCCAGAACTGATAAATTTTTAGAACAACTTTCGGTTCTTTATGCAGAAACTTATTATAAATATAGAAATCGGTTAGGAATAATCCTCCCTATTCTTTCTTTTTTTCTATTTTCTGAAATCATTTATATAAATCTTTTTTTCGATCGTATTATCTTTGTATAAAATTAAGTTTGTATAAATAAAGAATTTGAAATGGAAAAATTCTTTTCAAAGTTAAATTACAAAAAACTTCATAAATAAATCAAATTATTAGATAAAAGAAGCATAAGAGTCACTGATTTTTATTCTTATTTAGGAAATGTTCTCATTATTTCTCATAAATTTTTCAACCAAATTGAGACACAGTATGGAAAGTTTTGTTCTTCGTGAAGATGGGGAGGAACGGGCTAACTTTCTCTCGAGATTACGATTGTATGATTGGCACCGACACAGTTCGTTATTAAAGGCCGTTTGAAACACGCACGTGACTGTTCAGCTGTGTTGCCGGTCAAATCAGGAATGCATTATCTGTTTTCTATTGTAATTCCTTTATTTTTACAAAGAATTTGAATCTTCTACAAAGAAAGAAATCCGAGCTCCACCACCTATCTTAGGATTTCTTAAAAAAAAAGGGATTGAAGAAATTATAATGAAGGATGTATCGGGTAAAACTGTAATTTCTACGATCAAACGTAGAATAGTTCCACCACGTGGCTGACCACGCGCTGATAAAAAGGCGAATGTTATTAGGTCGGCGAATATAGTCTCTTTACTTCCGCTTGAGTTCCGTTCCGCTGTATGCACGTTATTTGTACGGATTTATTTATAACGACATATAGAGTTACAGGATTAAATAATAAAATAACTTTAAAAGACAGGCAATATTATGAAATAAAAAATTATTATTATTGAAATAAAAAAAAAGATAATTTTATACCTCTTATACTTTGTTAAAATTTGTTGGAACACATCTTTTATATTTTGTTAAAGTAATTTGAAATAAATTTTGTTAGAATATCTTTTAAATTTTGTTAGAATAAATAATTTGAAAGTTAAAATATTGGATTTTTCAGTTTGTGTTGAATATTCTATAAATCGCTCGTTTGCTACAATGATACAATTAAAAATGTCATTTTAAAGTTGCTTACAGAAAAGAACGAAAATATAAAGAAAAAAGAAAGAACAAACTTTTATTTCTCTAATCAATCTCTATTAATCAATTATATTTCGTTTGTGCCGATTTTGAAGGAAAATTGAAATGCAGATTTAAATTTTAATATACATTTATCAAATTTAAATCTTTTGCGGCACGAATTTTCCAGACAACCCAATATTTTAGAATTACATTTTGAAATTAATATTATAAAATTTTAATGTGCTTCACAAACTCATTTTCTGGAAAACTGCTTTTTGAGTTATGTCGTTCTTAGCAAATAGCGATATTTACTTTCGTTTAAAAAAAGAAAAAAAGAAAGAATAGTTAATCAATTGTTTTGCATTTAATTTTATTGAGATAAATATTGAAGAATTTTTATTAGCACTAAATTTATTTACATCAAATTTGCATATTTAATGTCACATTATATTAATATCGAATATCATTAAGCGTCAAGACATTAAAGATAACATTTATTTTTTCATGCTTTCATTTACTTATTTCGATTAATAAATATTATATTACATTTATATTTTCACGCGATCTCTGAGTTTTCTGCTTACCGACTGAGTTTCTCGAGATTATGTAGTTTCTCAATTCACGGCGTGGCAGCGTAATACGTGCGTTTTCCATGTAAATTGTAAATTTCACCGAGCGATATCATCGATCACTGTCAGACAGTATCGTACCGTGAAATTTCAATGTTTAATTTGTTCACGACGTAACGCAGCTTTAGCGAAACGTTCACGTCTTTGGCGAGAGACGGTGAGAGAAAACGTCTTGCACGTCATCGAGATAGGCGCGGTCGTGAAATATCATTCGGGGACGTTGCACGTTCATGACCATGGTGTCGTTAAATTAGGCGGAGTGGAGGGAGTAGGTGGTAGTGGGAAGGGGAAGGGTTAGGACGCGACGTAACGCTGCGTAGGGCAGGGCCGCGCGCGAGCAAGGGTGGCGAAGGGAGACGGACGATCTGCAACGGCCGCAACGCAACGAGGGGGATGATGGTAGGTCGTTGCCCGGTGGGGACGGGAGACAGGGGGATGACGGCGTGGGCGGGAAAGAGGAATGAGAGAAGGCCGGTAAATATCGACTCTTCCCTCGCGTAGACTTTCCGTCTCCCATCCAGACATTCGGCGCGTGGTTAACCCTCTTTCTCCACCTTCCTCCCCTCCTCGATCTTGTTCCTTCTCTCTCCCACCTTTCGCAGGCTGCTAACCTACCGAACGCCCACACGGGGATGATGAGAGACAGACAGACCGACAGAGAGAGAGAGAGAGAGAGAGAGAGAGAGAGAGGAGACCGACTATCGTTCGACACCACGAGGTTTCCATGCTACCTTTTCAAGGTCAACGGCTCGGGGGCTCAAAGACCCCGATAAAAATGACTTTTATGACCCTTCTTCCTCCCCTTTTTCGCGACCCTCGCGGGATAATGCGAGAAAAACTGTCGGTCTGTCGATTCAAAAGTTCAATCGCTGACGGATTCCGAGATAAGAATCCACGTCTTAGGTAAATGATGAAAAAAGACTTACTCGCACTGGTCCCGGTGAGTCTCTGAAATATGTATGTATTTTCGGTATGATTCAGACAAAGCCATGTTTTCGCTTGAGGACTTTGAACCTCCGGTTGTCTCGTCTGGCTGAAACCTTCGAGCCGAGACAGTCGAAGGTTGCCTGAGGTTACAGGTCTGCGCCTTCTTTCCTTCCCTTTCTTTGCTTTTTTCTTTATCTTTCTACGTGAAAAAGTAGTCTGATTGTATTAATTGGAATTCCGGTTGAAAATGAACAAATATCTGAATTTCCTATGGTTGAGTCAATTATAATTTTAATTGAGATAACTATAAATCTGATTGATATGATCAGAATCTTCTGGATCGTTCGTTTTCAATCAGAAATATTTTTCAGTGTGGATGATTTCCAATTTTCTTCAAAATCTCATAGAGAAT
>NW_017259536.1:4249111-4252309 GCF_001594045.1 Atta colombica | reverse complement strand
AAATATTTAGTGTCATTTAAGTTATTTTTTTAATTACATTTTTTATTTGATATACTAATTTGTATACAATAATTAGTTTTATTTTGAGGTAATATAAATAATTTAGGAAACGATAGATTTTAGAAAAATATTGATTTAATTTTTTATAATAATTGCAAATATATATATTTATAATGATGATAAAATATCTGCAGTGAATGTTTTTTATAAAAATTTCTAATAAAATTGCATAATTATTACCAGCTACATAAATTGATTAAAAATTAATACACATATATCTGATAATTTAAAATGCTGCTAATACTCACAAGAGTAACTTATTAAATTTTTATTTGTATCCCACATTTCTCATTTATTTCATATTTTTACTAAATATTAATTGTATTATGTAATAATATAAAATATAGACGAGGTATGATTTAAATAACCAATATGCACACTCGGCAACTTTTCCAAACTAAATTCTTTTTTCAGTACATGTTTTTCCTCGCATTTTTCTCAAAGGACAATTGAAATTTTACTATTTCAATATCGTTCTATAGAATTTTTTTTCATAGAAAATGTATCAGTTGTTCAAAGAATATGCACGATCATTTAAAATATATGAGAACAAAGCAAAAGAAAAAGGTTTTGAACATTTAAACTCAGTCGCATACCTGTCCATAAATCAGCCCATAAATCAGTCACATCATGGTCAAGATGACTATTCAAAAATATTCTCGAAGATGTTTTTGAGGAACTTTTTCGAGAGGATACAAACGAGAGATACTTCCTAAGCCTGGTATGCAATATTTGGAGTTCTCGTAATCGCGACGGAATAAAGTACGGAACAATGAGCGGAACTGCGATTCGAACGGATCTGAGACGATTGACAGCGCAAACTTCTTCTCCCCCACGATGTAGGTCACGGGGGTCACGCGGTGTATCCCTCTTCTCGCGCCTATCCTAGACCAGAGTCGGCGAATCTAGGCTGTGGGCAGCGCGCCGGGTGCATATAGGTATCGATCGGGTTCATGGCAGTGCTGCAGCTTGGCCTGGTGCACTGGTGAAACTGGGTTACCGCCTCACCTATACACGATACCGCGATTCGCGAATCCGCTCCCCCTTTCGTCATCTCCCTTCGTTCATCTCTCCTAGATGCTGCTGCATCACCCTTCCTCTCTTTTACCTTCCACCTTTCTGTCTGCACGTGCCCTTCGCTCATACGCTTAACGTTCTCATACATTCACGCTCTCGCGTATGCCTTTGCGAATCATTCGATGACACGGTGAAATGTCTAATTGCGAAATGTCTCCTCTCTTTTTTTCGTTTATGGAAAAAATTTTTAAGTACGAAATAATACAGGAGAATCGACCGACGAGATTTTTCTATATCTGAATTTCGATTGTTACGGAATCTACAATAGAAGTCATAGGGTTTTAAATCGTAAACAATATATTTAACCAGTCACAGTCGATTCTTCTCATATTTGAATGATTAATTTTCTACGACTTAAGATCCTACGATTTCTATTGTAGACTCTCACAATATTTTACATAAAAAAATGTACACTGTATGCAAATAATAATTACTTTTTTGAACGTTTCAAAAGTTCCATAAGTCTATTCATAAGATTATCACAAACATCAAATTTATTCAAAATATATTTTGAATTTTAATAAGTTTAATTATCCTAATAAGTAAATTACTTCACTCAAGATTATTAAATGAAAAGAAATTTTATTTGCTTATTATATAAAGTCTCGTTTCTTTAATTGATTTTATAATATTTTTTTGTAAATTTTCTTGTAAAGGAAATAAATCTTGTTTTGAATATATATTAATGGGTTTTTCTAAAATTTGTAAAATAGATACTTAATTATAATTAAAAAGAAAATTCTTTATTACAGATAACTGCTACTTAAAAAAAGAAAATAAATTAAATTTAAAAGAAAGAAAATTAATTGAGTGATCTTTTTTTAACAATAGAATATTTTTCTGTATATGTATTTGATATGAAATAATTAAATGTGTTTCTTACGTTTCTTTAAATATTTTTCTTTTATGATTTTATTTTATTGTATTATATATTTTTTTCTTTTTACATTTTTATTTCTCAGATTTTTGTCTTCTATTTATCTAAAAAATGTTTGGATATTTGATAAATACGACGATCTTTTATTTTTTATCAGCTTTATCAGCTTACAAAATTCTACTCTCTTCTAGACTATATTTAAAATCATATTTACGAAATACAGATATGATAAAATAGATAATCTTCGATTTTAAATTATTAATCTTGGCATTTCTGTTGATACTCTTATAAGAGGAAATTCAAATAAATAAGGGAAGAATTATATAAAACTGAGAAAGTGTCAAAATAAACTTTTATTAAAGTAAATTATATATTAATTAAATTGTTTCGATTAGTACTATCTCTTCTCTGGTTCTTGAAAAAATAATTTGAATATTTAAAGTAGGAAAAAATTATAAGTATATGAAATGTTTACAATTTTTGTAAAAAAATTTATAATTTAAAAGATTAAGTAAGTTGTCCAATGATTTATTATATATACAATGTAAAATTGTATTATTTTCTAACAATAATATCGATTTTCTAACTTAAAATTGCAATGCAAATACAATAAGATTGCTAGAAAGGTCAAACAAAAATAAAAAGTTGAAACTTATTCATTAATATACAATTAATATACATTAATATACAATGCATCGAACTTTTTGACTATACTAAATCTTTCTCAGTCGATAAAAAATAAGTTAAGAATTGGGAAACATATTGTATACATGAAATTCGTACTAATTAAAACGTTAGGAAAAAGTCGTTATTAAAATATAAATAAAGATAAATTAGGTTAGATTAATTAATATTAAATAATTGATATTAAAAATAAAATTCAATGAAATCTTTTTTATGCGTTATACTCGAAATTCATATTAAAACCAAAATTATTTCTTTGTTGAAAGATGAGAAAGAATAGAGTTAAGTAAATAAATCTTAAGAATATCTTCTGTATAATATGCTTGATGATAGCATCAAATTATTAAATTGCTTGTCGCGATTATTTAATTCGCGATTATTAGAGTAGTTTTAATTGTGTTTATATTTGTTTCCGGAAAAACAATTCGGCGTGCAATTCTAAAAAAAAATACAAATGGTATATATGCAAGTGTGTGTGTATATATATATATATATATTTA
>NW_017259536.1:4235435-4249081 GCF_001594045.1 Atta colombica | reverse complement strand
TATATATATATATATATATTATATATATAGTGTGTATATTTAAAAATTATTTAAAGATTGAATTATTTAAAAGCAATGAAGATCCAGCTTTGACCGTAATAGGCATTTTTCTAGTATTGATTGTATTTCTCACATATGCGGTCTAAAGATTCTTAATATTCATGTAATTAAAATTTATTTAGAAGTCATCTAAAAGTACGAATAATCTCAATTAACTAGTTTTAATCTTTTCTTGATGATTTAATAAACTACTTTTAATCTTTGACCTAATTGCTCGTTTGTTTGACCTTTCTACTAATTTTATTATTTTCTAATTAATATTTTATTAAATATTTATCAAATTTTGTTATTTCTCTTTATATCTCTCTGAATTCATTAAGCATTTCCAACTCATTTAAAAAATTCCTGAGAAGATCGTTAATTTTCATGTTCTTAAGAAAACTGTTGGAATTTGTTCATGTAAGACATTTCAAGGTAAATTGCTTTTACCAAACGAGTACAAAAATGACCTTTCTAGGGAGAGAGAAGACGAAACTATTTACTTTCTAACAATAGATTTACATCAATAGATTTAAATCAACAATGACAAGATTCCTACAGGAATTTGTTTTGATATGAATTAATTTCATGCCTATCTCTATTCTTCATCAGCTTTAAAATAATATTTTTACATATATTATAAACGACTATCTTTGTATCTACATATTATAAATGACCAGTAAACTCTGACTTTTTAAGGAGATGAAAATTTAAGGAGATAAAAGAAAATACTATTGAAAGTAAAATATTCAAAGAGAAAGATAGTAAAATCGCTTTTTCAATTGTTTCGTATCACAGTAATATTTGAAATTTTGATAAAAAACTCTTATAAATCACGTTTACATTTTTTTATAGTTAGGACACACAAAAAAGTTAAGCAGTAAAAGATAAGCGGTAAGCGAATTGGCCAATCATAATAGAGTAAGGTCATAACTTAAGCAGTAATCAATCCAACATGTTTCCCTACTGCTTATGTTTTATTGCCTTAAGTTTTTTGTCTACCATAGCCTATGGAACGTCTGTCACTTTTTATTATACTTCAACCTTTCAATAACCATCGAATTTTCTCGTTGGACTGTTAAAATTTTCGAAATTCTTTATAGGATTTGCTTCAGATAGTACAATTCGAATGAATGTAGAAATTGTAAGTTTTTCATTTTCTTAAATCGAAGAGCGAAACAGGAACTTTGGAGAATCTTTTTAACATGATTATTGTGTGTTCTGTATTTATTGAAAACATTCGCAAATATTATTCACGCTTTCTAAAGCTTCATTGTACCCATTATATTCATCTATTGTCTTTTATTTGAATTTGCCGCATTTATAATACTCGAAGGGTCGAGTCCTATGTGTAGAATCGTTGTTCATTGTATCTCACTGAGTATGATATATAGACATTACCAGCGTTTCTTTGTGACAATTTTACAGGTATGTACAAATTAGCATCGTCACGCTATTAGAACAAAATACATTTACTGAGTAACGGAAGCCTCGACGGTTAAGCTGAATCTTTTATTGTTGTAGTGCTTAAATAATATTTTTCATGTGCGAATTTATATGCACAATTGCACACATTCAGTTTTATTAAATATATTTAATTTTTTAACATTTTTCGTAATGAAATGCATACATTGAATAATATGTATGTTGCTTATACAATAAACACACGATGTGTATTTTGAGGAACCAGAATGAAGATTCTCTTTATTATCGCGACAAATGAGGGCAAAAAAATCTAAAGATATTTTTCTTAAATAAATGCTGTTAGTTCGGAATTAAGTAAAGAGATTGAGATTTCAGAGGAAATATGCAGTATACAATCTTTATCGATGATATTTCTTTTTTTAAAAATGATTTTGTAGAATTATTATGATAATAATAGTACAGTTATATCATTTGCTACAATATAACTAAAAAAGACAGTTTTTTAGAAGATAAATTTTAATGTTGTGAATAATTAAAAAAATTTCGCAATATCAATTTTGAAATAACTGACTGTAAAGGAATGAAAATGTATTTTTTTGAAGTATGTTCTTTATTTTTTTGTTAAGTTTTCGTTTTTTTTGCAAACAACTATAAATTAATAATTTTTTAGTTATGTCGTAGTCACTCACTAAGCGATATATGTTGCATTAATGGAGGTAATAAAAATGCGTTTCTTTCATGATTTTTTTTTTAATTTTCATTTTTTGCAGGCAACTGTAAAATGACAATTTTTTAGTTATATCGTTGTAAATGCGATATATATTGCAATAGGGGAATAAAAATGTATTTTTTTTAATGGTTCTTTATTTCTTTTATGTTTCCGTTTTTTGCGAGCAATTAAAAAAATGATAATTTTTTAATTATGTCAATATTGTAAATAGTAACAAATGAGAAATATGTTGCGTTATATACACGTTTATAACAAATAAAATAAAATAAGGAGCGTTTTTCTTCGATCAAATAACAAAGTATCGCGTAAACTTTTGCGAGACGAGCCATAAAACTTCATATCTAAAGTTTGAGCAGAAGTACAGATTTTTGCATAACGTATGGATGTAAGAAAATCAACTGAAGTCTTTTATTTCAAGAAAAGAAAAGAAAGAAACGAAGAACTTGATCGACTTATATTTTTATGCATTATGCAAGATTTCTCTCTCTCTCTCTCTCTCTCTCTCTCTCTCTCTCTCTGTGCGTACGTGCGCCCTTAGTCCTTAAATACAATAGATATAGGATTGATTACAATTCAATGGAGTTTATAATAAGCCTTAAGCTTTAAGGAATTAATGTGAGAAAAATATTCTAAACTATATTAGATCAATTCCTTAAGCCTAAAATTTACTATACCTATCATGTTTCGATATCTTCACCCTAACACAATAGATGCAGTAAACTTAGGCTTACTTGGAAGGATGCATTCCAGCAAAGACATAGTGAGTCGTTTCATCCTTGTTTAACGTAAGCAAACAACAAGGATGTAATGATGATTCCACCATGCTACACTGTGTCCTTTCTAGAAAGTATCAAAAATTCCAACTATATCTTTTCTGGAAAGTATGAGAAATTCAAATTGAACTTCGGAAAAGCGATCGGTGAGGATGGAGGGGTGAAGCGAGGCTCCCAGTCCCGTCGTTACGTCCCTGAACATCTTTTATTCACGGAGCAGGTAGATGGCGTCGGAGTCAACAGGCGGTACGCGATTCGTCGTAGGTCGGTATGGGAAGGGCTCGTCTACTCTCACTGGCTCTCAGTCGAACCTAACGCGTCCCTTGGCGAAGGGTACGCTCGCGTCACCCCGAGTATACTTGCTCCATCGACGCACGACTTTGGTCATTCATTCGGTGAAACTCTTCGTAACACGAAGTGAGTTCTGTGCCGTGGAACGAACGACGCGTTCTCAGTCGCGCTCTCTTTCTTTCTCCCGTTTATCCGTCGGTGGTTCTCGGTTGTGTACCATAGGACATTCCGTGTCGCGTAACGTTCGCCCGCGCCATTATTATACGTGCGTGTGCGCGCGCTGTGTGGAGGCAGCGGCTGTGCGTGCGTGCGTGCGTGCGTGCATGCTGCACGCTGCACGCGGGTGAGAGAAAACGCGTGACGATCGACGCAAAACGAGCGATCTCGGCGAGATTTCATTTTTCCTTCTCGTTCTCCCTCCGTTTTATCCCTCATTCGAAGACGCATCATTCCGAGCAGGGTTGGGCATGTATCAAACAACGTTCTGTACACGATTTTTCTAACACGTCGAACGTATCATACTTTATACGTGTTACGTATGTATACGTGTTATTAGTATTACACCTGTATTATACAGACGTATTATTTTCGTAAGTGACTACTCGTAGCGGAAAATTGCCCAACTCTATTCCCGACGTACAAACGCGAGAGGGGTTACACACTCGGGCTCAGACGACGACGACGAGTTGGCGCGCTCGGGACTTCTCGGCACGCGGCCCGAACGCGCCCGATTCATCATACAACAGTAGCCTCGCCGCTGTCCTGATCTCTCACGGTCGTGGCAGTAGAGGGCTAAAAATTGTCTCTCATTCTTGTTTTCATCGGCGACGCGACGAAAACGCAACTGCATGACCGGCTCTGACCTGATAAAATAAGCCGCGTGTTCCGCTCCGTAGAATTTCAACGGCACCGGAGTGTTAAATTCGTAGCGCGGGAGTGGGCGATACACGGACACACATATACAGACACGTAGAGACGAAGGGCGCGCGCGAGAGGAGGAGGGAGAGACGACGCGCCGCGCCGCGCCGGTCGAGCCTTAAATATCGATTTTGGACGGGCTGCGATAGTCCGCCACCTATACAGAGTACGCGAGCGACATTCACACGCGACGACGACGACGACGACAATTCTCCCGTGACAGTCGGCGTTGGCCGCGCGACGGTCGCGCGACAATCCTCGTAAGGTATTCATTTTTCGCAGGTGCTGTACGAGGTCACGTACGTTAAGTGATCTCGTCGAGTGAGTGATCGGACGGCGTTCTTTCTCTTTCTCTCTCACTCATTCTATCACTCTATCTATAAACGTGAGAATCTCGACCACGTGTGCGTTCTGATATTATCCCCGTTCGGCGAGACGAGTAAATGACAGATTTCCTCGCCGGCGATGCTTGATGCCGTTCGTGGGGAGAAGCGCGACGAAGGTCATCATCCATCGAGGACGGCGGAGATTTAGAGATACTTAAGAAGCGAGAGTGGAGTAAGAGACGCGCGCGCGGTCACCATGGCGCGCCATTATCGACGATCGACGAGTTGACGGGCCGCGCGCCTGAGGTGTGCACGTCGAGGAAGAAGTCAAGCACGGCCGAAACAGAAATCGTAACGGTCGTAGTAACGTGTGTGTGTTTTGTTGTGTGTGGATGTGTGTGAAGCGCGCCAGCGAGGAGAAAGATCTCGCCAGCTTATTCGCGACAGTCGTCAGTAATTTTCGTGGCATCGAGATACCTGGTGGCATCGAGAGAGAAGACGACGGAGACGACGACGGATCGCGACGATGCTCGCGAATTCGTTCTATTGCCGCATTTACTGTTACGTAAATATACCTCGTGGAGTCTCGTCGATGACGACGTCGAGTCATATCTAACCAACGACTCCGAGGAAAAACGGAGAGGAGGGGAGAATCTCAGCCGTGTGGACGAGGCGCCGAGGGTGAAGTGGCCTCTGCCTCTGTGGCGGAGAGGAGAGGAGAGGAGCGAGGCAAAGTCGCTCTCTCGCACGAAGGAAAAAGCTTAGCAGTTCTCCGGGCTGCTCTCCATCCGGAAGAATGGTTTCAAGATATGGCGTCTCGAAGGAGGGCGCAGTGGGTGTCGCCGTCGGTGCCTTAGGACCCATGCATTGTCTATTGCCGCACTGTGGCGGTAATCCCCAACATCACCACCCTCTCACGGCGTCGCATCCGCAAAATCCCCAGCCGGGACACAACCACCATGTGCATCCCGGCCATCAACCGCCGCCGCCGCCGTCACCGAGTCCCCATCTCAATCAACTGACGCATCCCCAGCTCACCGTTAACATCAGTCACCTCAGTCATCACCATCATCAGCATCATCAGCAGCAACCGCAGCAGCAGCAGCAGCCACCGCAGCAGCAACAGCAAACGCAAATGCCGCCCCAATACCGAGTCGCCGCGAATAGTAAGTAGATGAGGGAGGCGCGTGCTCTCGCCCCTCTTTCCCTCCCCCCGAAGAGATGCTCCGCGGAAAAACGATTGCGTAAATTTTACGTTTTTTTAGAAATCGATTCTCTATTCTTCATCTTTTGTTTCCTTCCTATTGTAATAAATCATTACCGAAAACTTAGGGCGGGAAAACACAGTCTTCAATAATGCATAAGAAAACCAATCGTAATTCTTCATTTCTTTCCTTTTTATGAAATGTAAGACTGATTGGTTGATTTTCTTAGGCTTTATGCAAAAATCTGTGCTCCATTTTTTTTTAAGTCGTAAGAATATTACTTAACCGATCATGGTCGATTAGTCTTCTCACATTCGACTGCGATGGATCAATTTCTAGGGTTGCCACAGATCAGAAAACCGGGAAAAGTCAGCAGAGGATGTAAAAAAGTCTGAAATTTCGAAATTTGCTCACAATTCTCTGCTCCTATTCCAATTAATTGTTATAATTTTTTAAATATTACATCTTACGTTTATAAAGTCAAATACGTGCAAAACTTGTGCACTTTAAACGATTTTAATAAAATAATTAAAATTTTATTCAGTATTTTTATTTGATCCCTCTTTATCGTCATAACTACATTTTTTTTCCAAAACTAATTTATTTTTTGCTGGCTTGAATTTGCACCCAAAATTACACTGTGCTACTAAGTTTTTTCCCCGTTGTTTTTAATAATATAAACTAACTTTCCTATAATCCTCGAGTCTAAATGTAAAAATTTACATATTTTATATTACTCGTGGAAAATTTTCTATTTTCATCTGGAAAACCTAGAAAAGTTAGAGAATTTTAAAATTCATTTTCTACAGTGAGCCTAATTTCTTATGATTTAAAGCTTAGATAATGATTTATTGTGAAAAACCCGTTAGACAAAACTTTAGAATTTTTTTGCCTCGCTGGGAAAAAGAGAAAATTGAAAGATTGAATATAATTTATGTCCGAAATCTCGATTTTACGTTAATTAATGATACTTCTTGATGAGATTGTGATCTATAATTATTTTAGCCAACAGTCAGATACCACTTTTCATAGTCCGATCGTGAGACTGTATGCTGGATGTGCGCCAAACAGCTGACCGAAAGTCAGTGTAAGACGATTCATCGATCTCAAAAGTCGTCTGTTTGACACCGGATGTGTATCGCTCTGAATTGATTGTCGTCGCTGTTTCAACTTCCGTCTTCCGTAGAATGCAGTGTCAGATTTATTTACCTAATCTCTTGAGACTGATACTTGTTTTTGCTGAGTATTTTCACATACAGTGAAACGTTTTCACTCCACATTTTTGTACGTGATAATCTAAAATCGTATTTGAAACCCTCTTCACTCGATAAATTTGATCCTGTCTCTAAACTATCCAATACTTTAATTAATTGTTAATGAAAAAAGAGAAAGAGTTTATGCGTCTCTAATGCTAATTTTACTGATTAAAATTCCAATATGAATGTCTATATCAGCATTATCGTTATTAACCTATTATTTAAAGATTTCAAACAATCGTATTATAGATGTGTGTATTCTACAATATTAAATAGTATACTTGACTAAAGAAAATACTGAAAGTTATACTGAAGGAAACAAATACAATTAATTTAATAATTAAATTAATCTAAAAAATCATAGGCATTTTCTATTCAAAATAGATGGAACAAAAGTTGTTCAAATCTTTGAAAGGTTTAATATAATTAATATATAACGATTAATATAATTTGAAAGGATTAACGTAATTAATTTATGAGAGTTCTTTATATCATGAGAATTGACTCTGATTATAGCAAGTGCGTTTTAAATATTGGACTGTGTGTACACGCTAATTGTTGATATTGCGAACAACATCGTGAACGATAACACGACACACAAAATGAGACATTCGGATACATAGTTTAAAGCATAGCCTATATGTAGATTGATCTTATTTTAATTCGAGCTATTTGATTCACGCTTGCTTTTGCCTTGCATCGCATCGAATAGCTTCACGTTTGATTTTTTTATCAGTAATTCATATCGGGCTATGCCTGAAAGATCGAGGGTTATGAATTGGAGAGTAGAATTCGGCCAATCGGATAATTTTTAATCCTGACACGCTTTATCCTAAATTGAATTTCCAATTTGCAGTCTCAATCTCCAGTACATAATCCCCGGATACGAGCCTAATCGCAGCGCGATTTCTTTTTGCATATTCAGATCCAGGCACGAAAGGAACTATTTTGAAGTATCTAAAAATTTAAATAGATTCATTTTGAGAAAATAATTCTGTTGGATTATCAAAATAATTATAGAAATCCCAAAAGAGTTTCGACATTCTAACAACTAGTCCTACATAATTATTTTGGCAGATTCAGCAAAATCATTTTTCAGATTTCTAGCAAAATTTTCATAACGTGTTTTCGATTACAATGACTTTGAACCTATCTGGGTTGGATTAATGACATCACACATGCTCTATTAATAATAAAGCACGTAACGTCATTAATCCAACCCAGATCAGTTCAAATTCACTGCGGTCGAAAACATATTATAAAGATACTTTAGTAAAATCATCCTTTTTGAATGAAACTTCCATATATAATATTATAGAATGTCATGCAAAAAAAAAAAGATTGCGCAGCCATTGGCTGGCTCCATCGTGGACATGAAAACCCGCGACCGACGATGGTAGCACAGTCTTCGCTTCTCTGCTTATTGTTTGTATATTTATTTACTATTTCCGACGTTCTCTCTCGTAGAACTCGTCCTTGACTCTGTCAGACGATACGATCTGCGCTAACGTAATTCGAGAGACGACTCTGACTCTCGGACTGTCACATCGCGATCATTGAACCTTTCTTGTTTCTTTTTTATCGCGCGCGACCACAGACGCCCGAATATATCAGCGCGCGTGTGCGAGCAATCACGGAACGGAATGATGCGAGACACGTTATTTTCGAGCGCACCGGGGGTAGTTAATCTGACCCGGTGACCTATCTGTCAAGAGTCGAATCATTCGTGCTATTCTATTTGCAGACGCGCACGAGTTCGAGTCCGTCGTGTCTTTCCTCTCCTCTCCCTCCTCTCTTTCCTTCGCGAGGAACGGATAGGTACAATACCGCTGTCACGTTAAAACGATGACGTATTTAACATATGAAGCTCTAACACGTATATACGAAGCTTTCAACATCGATTTTTAATCCCTGTTGATGTTGTCAAAGCTTCGCTTTTGCCCCGTTTCTACCAATGTGAATTAACTTTAATCAGTTTCACTTTTCATCTTTTTCTAATTTTTACAACTAGAAAAGGATGAAGCAATTAGTTAAACCGGGATTAAACTATATTGACGTATCCAGAATTTTAGTTGGGGGGGGGGGGAAGGAGATAAGAATTTATCTTCACACAAAACTTAGTGAATTATTTATGTGTATTAAAAGCAGCCTTGAAAGTGAGGATCTCCAACGAACTTTCTTAATAATGTGTGATGCCCATTTTTATCAATGTAGTTTAAATTTAATCTTGGTTCTAAAAAATTAGAAAAAGATGAAGAGTAAATTGAACCGAGATTAAAGTTAATTTACATTAATAAAAATGGACATGACCTACAAATTAGGCGGTGAGCGGTTAATTTTTCATCATTTAAATAATTTTCATAATTTGTGAATTCTCTTCTCTGCTAAAATTTAGGGAGGGTAAGGAGCGAGTAAGTGTCCTTTCTTACTTTCTTTTGCACTAAAGAATCTAAAAATTTAGCTAGATACAGATCTGAAAGTAATTCAATTGGATCATCAAAATAATTTAGAAAGATCAAGAAAGAAATATCAAGCATGACGAGTAATGCTGTAAAATATTATGATATTCTAGCAATCAAATTTGTCCTAAATAAATTATCTAATTATTTTGATGGCCCAACATTATTTTCATCTGTATTTAGATTCTTCAGCAAAATTGCTCTTTCCATGTAGAAATTTCCTGTAGCAATTTCCTGTAGAGAATGCAGGATTATTATTATTATTTTATCGTTATCTGTGCTCTTCGTCGAGTAATCGGAGTTACGAATTCGTCTCTGGAGGAAAAACATTCTGGACGGATGATGAGCTGAAATGCATCGAGTGGAGATTTATTTAAATTCTTTCTATCGAACATGACCGGGCGTTTTTCCTGGTATGCGGATATCGATATATCGGGGGCGGGTTGCTATTTAGGTTAGTTCTTAGCGCCCCTGGACGGCGCTTTAGACAATTCACGATATAGGTCAATCGATAAAACGCTTTCCACCTTGTGCCGTCGTGAAGGTACGTTCGATCCTTTCCCTTGCGATACGTCCCATTTCATCTCGCCCTTCTCTCTCCTCTCTCATGTTGAAAGACAGCATTGGTAAATGCTCCGTGATATGCCGGAACGTAATTTGGACATTTCTCGAAACGTTATTTTCAAACTCGTCTTATTGCGTATTATTGACATGTTCGGTCACGAACTTGACGCGTTAAATTCCAAGGTAAAGTTTTCTTTTTAATATTTTGCTTGCAAAGGAAATAGCCTTTGAGATCTAATGAAATAATCGAAATATTAGGTAAAGTATGATTAATGGTGCGAAGACAAATCCTTGACAAATCGATCTATGGCGAGTTTCCGTCTCGCGACTCTACGATATCATTCATTACTATGTAACATCGACCGTCGGTCATCCATTTATTGCATTCGCGATGTCTTCTTAAAATCTTCAATGGCACCGCTTAGATAAACTCAGAACGGTCAGCCAAGAAATTAAGGACCGTGGCACACAAAACTTAGGATGCTTTCCATTTGTGATCGAGAAAAATATCGTTCTATCTATATTCTTTCTTGACATTCCATTGAGTAACAAAGATAGAATCATTTGTGACGAAGATGATGCAACACTCGGATGAAAACACGTCCGTTCTGACTTCATGAAAAAAAGATTCGAAATGTATTCTGCGAAAAAATAGAGAAAATATGTAAAGACAGGGAGGTCGGTACTCTTTGTAAATGAGTCTTAGACCTGTTTTTTTTCTGCTGAGTTTTTTGCTGCACATTTTATTTTATTTTTCTCTTCTTCAACCTAAAGAGAATCCTTTTCTTTTGACATTAAAGAAAAAGGAATTAATTGTGAAGTTAAAGTAAACAGGACTAAGGTTTATTAATTATTATCGATCTCTCTTTACATATTTTTTATGTTCTTTTGAGTTTAACTTGTTCAACCCATCGAACCTTATTTGTGATGTCTTCTTGGTCTATTCTTTTTAGCTAAACTTCTGATATATTTTATTTGTCTTTTTTCTTTAACGTGAAGAGAATCCTTTTAAAGGAAAAAAGAAAAAGATGAAGTGTATAAGAAGTTCAACTATAAGGAAAAGGCTTTTTATCTCCACAATGCTAAAAAAATCGTCTCGAAATGTCAGATGGAGAAAGCAATCACATTAATCAATTGGCTGAATTGTTTAAATGTGATTCGTTAATTTTTTTCTCCATCCGAGACCTCGGAGCGATTTATATATCGTGGACGAGGCTTCACGAAGAGCAATGTTTCCACAGTCGATCTCTCTCTCTCTCTCTCTCGTTTCCCTGATAATATCGATGCCGCGCGCGCCACGTGGCTTCCCGAGCGGCGAGATTAACCCTAACCTAACTTAACCCTCCTTGACTTCCACTCTCCGGGCGTTCCGCATTCGTGCAGTACCGTATCGCTTCCGATCGGCGCGTTTAAGGCTCGTTAATGTTACACCCGGAGTCAAAGTCTATTTGGAATCGTTGCGCGCGTCGAGCGCGGCGCGGCGCGACACATTGCATCGTCCGGCGCCGCGGGGATCGGCGATTCGGTGGGTGGGGTGTGAGAGACCTGCATACGTCATTCATCTCCGGAAATGACGTATAGCGAGGCCAGGCGCGGCACTCTGCATTCTCGATTGCGCTTATCCTAGGCCCCGTTCTCCTTCTCTCTCGATCGTAACTTGGTACTCACGAGATACATTCCTAGGTCTGTTTTTACATTACTTGCACTTTTTGCACTCGACATCTTCGACCTCCCTCCCTCTCTCTCTCTCTCTCTCTCTCTCTCTCTCTCTCTCTTCAATGCCCGAATGTATATTTATCTCGTTTTAAGGACAACGATTTTTCAGAGTTTCAAGCAATGCGGACAGACTTCTTCACACTACGAGATCTCTCCTTGTTCATAATTTTTGATTCATGATCCTATCATGAGATGCGAGAGGAAAGGTATCTCGCATCGTGTGAAAAATTTGTTTATTTTGCCAAATAACACGACTACTTTGCAACATTTCTCTTGAAAATTTATGGTTCGTCTATGAAATTGACCAATCGTGATCGATTATTCTTCTCATATTTGGCTGTGATTGGTCGATTTTTTATGGCTTACAACATACGCCTATTTCTATCTATATAGATTAATCTCGGTTTAATTTACTTGTTATTCTTTTCTAATTCTTAAAACTAAAAAAAAGATGAAAAGTAAATTAAACCGAGATTGAAATTAATCTGCATTGATAAAAACGAGCATTATTATATCATATTACTCTCATTGTAGATTCTTTGACACATAAAACAAAGCTTACAATAATTACATAACTATATTTGTAAGAATTGATTATTCACAATCGAATATAAGAATATTTGATCACTTAGGCAACAAAACATAAACAGTAAATGAATTCGCCAATCACGAAACATAATAAAAAAATAATCTAATTAATATAATAAATTTAAAAATATTGATTTATTCATTGCTCCAGTTTTTTATGTGTCATAATCTTTATTCTTTGAGAAATGTAAAACTGTTTTAGGAATAATATCAATTTTCTAACTGAAAATTACAACGCAAGTATAATAAAATTGATAGAAAGGTCAAACAAATAAACAAACAACTAAGATCAGATTATAAAACTAGTTTATTTATTAAATTCTATTTTTAAAATCAGCTTAAAAAGAATGCGTTTCTTTCGGAATTTTCGGATTCCCATTTGTGAGATTGACGTAGCTCGTTCGATCGAAACTTATTCGGATCGAAAACGTAAGATACAGGAAACGCGTGTTGGAGTAGCAGAGTAGCGCGCATTTCCGGCGGGGTCGCTTCGTTCACGGCTGGTGCGAATCAATGCCTCGGCGATGTGACAGATGGCAGCGCTGCGCCCCGGTCCCTGCCCACATGTGCAACTGGCAACATGGCTGTCCGCGAGGTCGGGCCGTCGGTGCGTTTGCCCACGTTCGTGTCTCGTTGTCGCGCTTACAGTGTTACGCTTTCGTAACGACACGGCTGTCATCCGAAGAATCGTCGCGCGGAGACGCGCGGCTCGCATCAGGAACGGATCTACGCGGACGATACTGCAAACGGGTGAGAGAGTTACGACGTATGGGGGAAACGATCCCATATTTTTCCTCGACTTCAAACTGTTCGTTTCTCCCCTGCCTCCGTGCCTTGATTTAACGTCAGAGAAAGAAAATGGGGAAACGTCTGTGCGACAGATAGAAACTTCTCCTCGCGTCCGAGCCGCGTGATCGACTATCTTCTCTAGCGGGATTTACCCGCGAGATTATCTTGATAATTCGACCGAGGAACGGTTGACGTCAACGTTTCGTGCAACGGTGGCAAGTCGCACGTATTCGTCTTTCGCGAGTAATTACTAATTGGTTACAACGTGGAAACGGAGTGGGACGAAGGCGAAGGTGTCAAGCAGACATTATCGAAATTGGACGCGACGTGTTTCGGGTGCTTCTCCATACTCTACATATTTATGCTACGTAAGCGTTGACGCCTTGTACATTAATTCGTAAGAACTTTGAATATACTTTTCTTCTCGTGTGATTCGTCTTATTTTATTAAGAATTGCTTTTAGAGATAAAATTTTAAGATTATTACGAATTATTTTAATTTTATTATATGACACATTTGGCCTTTTTTTTTTACTGTTCTGTTTACGAAATAAACAATTATTGTTAC
>NW_017259536.1:4222656-4235335 GCF_001594045.1 Atta colombica | reverse complement strand
ATATTGACGTATGCGAGTTAGATTTGAGACATAATTGAAAAGTACGGGCAATAGAAACAGGAAATAACAGATTTTAATCTATCAAAATACTGTATTTTTCAGAATACACTTTTGATAGGTTAAAATCTGTTATTCCCTGTTTCTATTGCCTATGCTTTTCAATTGTACATCAGGGTGGGAACACAGTGTCTTGCATAATGCATAAGAAAATGAACCAATCCTTTCTTTCCACGAAATAAAAGAATCTTATTGGTTGATTTTCTTATGCATAATGTATTATGCAAGAAATTATGCCTCTTTCGCACATTCTACAGTAAGTCATTACTTAAACTTTAAATCTTAAGAAATTGAACTGTCGCAGTCGAACTTGAGAAGAATAATCGACTATGATTGAACAATTTCTTATGAATCAAAATTTAAAATTTAGGATTTTAAGTTTATTGTAGAAAGCTCATTAAGGCCATAGCATACAGTAAGATTTGAATACAATAAAATGTAAACAGTAGCGAATTAATCCATCAGAATGCAGACTATAAGGCCATAACATAAGCAATAGTAATCCAATATGTTGTTTTCCTTACTTCTTACGTCTTACTACTTAAGTAAGTTTTTCCGTGTGTGTAAGACCATAGTCTTAAAGGCTTTACTTCTCAATTTTTAGCAGAACAATCCAAGATACGTCTAGATGTAACGAGATTAATCAGACTAAACGTAATGATTCATTTCTGTTTCCGGTACATGCATCTCGCGTCGATGGTCGAAGCGATAATATTTGCTTGATAAAAGACGTTTAAACGGAAGACATAAATTTTAATGACAAGAGCAGTAATTTATTTTGTGTTATTATTTTATACACACCATGTGTTTTTATTTTATATGATAATAATAATATCGATTTCTTATTATATTTGTTGTACATTTTATATATTAAAGATCGAGAACTATGCAACCTGTTATATTATATAACTCTATGAAAAATTTAAATAAAAATAAATTATATAAGATGATTGTATACGTAAAATGTCCCATATGAAAAATAAGTTTTCGTGAGAGTAACACGGGAATTGTTGTTTTATATGCCACGCGTACTTTTTATCATACTATAAAACGTGAACAAATACCTGGTCGTGATCTGCACATTTTCAGATAGCGACTCGTATGAATTAGATGGTTATGTAATTGTTGTACAAATATAGACATGTTGAGTAAGTTGTAAATTTTATTTCAGGATCGGAGTTTCATGGGAACTACAGTGCCCAGCCAGGGAGTCAAGTGGGTGGAAACGCCGCGAGTAATGTAGGAGTACCTACGGGTAGAGGGCCCCCGCCGCTCGGCGGTATACAGACGATAGGACAATCTGCAGCAGGTATACCGCCAGGAGGTCCCGCTGGAGGACAAGCACCCTCGCAGGCGCCAACATCTGGAGTACAGTCGCAACCACCGCAAGGTCCAGCGCCTACTACGACACCACCTGTGCATACACCGTCGCCTCAGGAAATGGGAAAACAGGCCCACTTACAGACGCAGCAACCGTCTTTACAGCAAGTTTACGTGCCGACGCAAAACAGACCGGCATCTCAAGTATGTACTCGTAATAGCGAAAAGATATACATTTTTTTTTTATTTTTAAGTGAATGACAGCACCTCATAATTTTTTATAATAAAACATTTTCTTTAAAACTTTATTCTGAAAAAAAAAAGAAAAAAAATTTGTCTAAATCTTGAGTTTATTATTTTTACATTTTTTTTTAAATCTCATAAGGATATAATTATAATATAATTTAAATGTAATATAATGTACTACTAAAAAATAGAACTATAAAATTAAAAGTTTTTTGGAATGTTTCTGAACATTCCAATTTTCATATCTTTATATAACCTATCTAATTTAAAAGAAATCAATTTTGTGAAATTAATAATTCTCATCAATCTTGTGCAGGGTTATTATCAAACGGGTCCAAGGCCGCAACAACCGCGAGGTCTGAGTCACAGAGGTGGTCAAGGCGCCAGTGGAACACCAGTAGTCGGGATGGCTGGGGTAGGTGGAGGCGGAGGGCAACCGCCTACTATATACCCTCATCCGGCTGGTTTACCAGTGCAAGCATCAAGTGCAATGTATTTAAGTCAAAGTCAAGTCCATGGTCTTCACACGGGGCCTCATCAGCAATCGGTGTATCCCATGAACAGTCAAATACCGATTCATCAGGTACACACATTACATTGATATTTACATTTTTCTTTAATTAAACATCACTTGTCTTTTATCTATACGAATACACTCTTTTAAGATACATCCAATCGAATAAAAATATAACAAACTTTTTCTGTTTGTTTTCAGTTTTCTGGTCCACCTCAAAGGCACCAGCCACAAAATCAGTCGTTTTATCAAACGTTTCAGCCCCCTCCACCAATTTTACCAAATGTGTTCGCTGGATATGCTCACGCGCCCACTCAGCACGGCTGTGAGTTACCCAACGGTTCACGTTCCATACCAAGTAGTCAATACAATCGTAATTATGTTGAAGTACCGTTATATTTGTTGACAGATTATTACGCAGCGTCAAACACAATGAGTTTGACTAGGGCGAGTACAAGTGCGGTCAGCGGTGGTGCGCAACATGTCGCAGGTCCGCTGGCCGGTACTCAAGGTGCTCCAGTTGTACCGCAAGGTACACTTCAGCAACCTACTCAACAAGCCCAACCCCTGCCTCCGATGGGTATACCTCTGTCACAGACTGGTAGGTTGCTTTCAAATTTACTTGATATCTACTTAATCTTTCGCTGTCAACTGATGTCTTTAAATTGATAACTTTAAATATGTAGAAAATAAATAAAATAATTTCAATTTCTATGATGGTAAATATTTGTTATTAAAATTTTGACATGTATACCAGATTTTTTCAGAATTTTATATAATTCACAATAAATTCGCTGTATTTTTCGAAATTTACTGATGGAAGAATTAATAAAAATTCATGTTGGCGGAAAATTAACATATTATTACTTGTGTTAATACTTTGTTTATATTTTTTGACCCAAAAAGACATAACTAAAGAATACAATCTTACGTGAACACTAAGCTAATGAGTCTACTTTTTTTTTGCGTAACAGGATCTGTATCTAAATTGAAATATGTGTTCTTCTTTTAAAGATGTATATTCGGGACATAATGGTGGTGTGACAAACACTAACAGTACCACCAGGTCTCGAAAACCTAGAGGCCAGAATGCCATTTTGGACATAGTAAATCCGTTAACGGGAAAAAATATAAGTGACGAAATTTATAAGGATAACGAAACTACACAGAGTGGTGAATCTAGTAATCGCGAGACGCCACAACCACAGGTGAGTTGCGTTAAATTATCTTTACAATTGGCTAAGAGAGTTTAGCATTAGTTGAGTTTATCTATGTTTGATAAATAGCTAACGATACAATGTAACAGTATCTCCTATGTACATGAAACTCTCGTAGCCAATTGTTTGTACTTATATCTGTGTACCCACATGAGCCATATCCTCTATCAAATTATCAAATGTTGAAATAACACTCGAATGAAAAAAATTGATCGACTAGTAAGATATTAAATAAATATAAAAGAAAATATCTCCGCGATGACATTTAACTTTGATATCATTCAACCTTGATACCAATTTTTCTTCTCACATTTGTTCAATATATATATATTATTACATGAAGGAGGATTGAATGGCTATAGGGTGACAGATTTATAAAGTCTTGAATATTTATTTTGTTCGTCCAAGTGCTTTTATTTTGATTTCTCTCGCCCTATGATTTGAGTTTGGAGCCAGTTTTTAGTTACCAAACGTAATGCCTGAATAAATAGTACGTGCCACTGTCTATCACGCAGATTTGGTGATTGTTACAGAATAACGGTGCGGAGGTGATAGCCGATTTCGCGGCTCGTGTCGCAAAAGCCGCGACTGAGGGATCCGAGACGGTATCGACGAGTGCGTCTGAAGCAGCGCCTAATACAATACAAACAACGGCGCAAACGTCGTTATCGAACATTCATACCAATTCCGCTAATGACACAAATAGTCGGTGTAGCAATAGTCCGCCTATGACAAAAAATATAGCTGGTGCTGGCGCTAGCAAAACGGTACCTACGATAAATAGTCAATCATCGTTAGGTACTTGTAGTAACTCAACACAAAGCGACTCAAACGTAGCTAAAACAGAGTCGAAAGCGTTGCAACTCCCCGTGAAGGAGTTTCAACCGAGGAATGAAATAAAAAGTGTGACGATTGAAGAATCGTCACCCGTTGTACCCTCGGTGGTAGCCGTCGCGAATAAAGATACTATTTCCGTACAGCTTACCGCGCCGATTGTTAACACCGAAACAACGGCTGTGACAGCGACAGTGATGGCCGAAGCTGAATCAGAGACCGTCGTAACTACTGGCGCTGTAACTGCAGCCGGAGTTGGAACTGCAAGCGGAACTGGATCTGAGGCCGCCAAGCATCTCAATGCCTCGTCCAATGTAATACAGACACCTGCTACCCCATATTGGAGTAATGTTACCCAGGAAATCCCGAAACCGTCCGCCACTGCCTCGAGCGCCAATCCCGTTCCTACTAGGGAGCCGTTCCCTAACCTCGCGTCAAAAACTTCGTCGAACTCGCCGCCGAGGAGGAAACCGAACGCTACCGAGCTGCCTTCGAATACCAAAGAGCAAAAGGAGAGGAAGACCCGAGAGAAGAGTCTTGGTTCTCGCGGCGCCACTCCTACGCCCGTCGTTCACAATCAAGCGGCGGATCACCATCATCAGAAGACGAACGGTGACGCAGCCGGTGACAAAATCGAAGCGGAAGTGGTGCATCCTAGAAATGAGATACAGCAGAAACCATCAGATGGTGAGTGCTTCGATTCATTTCACGAGAAAGTTTTATCGTTTAACGGTACTTGACCTTCGTCCGAAATTATCCCACCGGCTATAGTTTTCATTTCGTATCGCTTCAACATCGAATATCAAATAGCTCTGTTTAAAACTTTTTCCGCTTGCAATCTTCATATATACAGATACAATATTTAATCACACATAAGCTATTATACTAAACGATGAAATAGCTTGAAAATTTGCAGAGAAGATGGATGAAACAAAGTGCAATATCTCCATCACACGCGCTGGGATTTTGGATCGGGTTACGCTTATGCGAGCGCAGCCTTGAACGAATTTACTCAAAGATACGTCAACCGTCCTCTCTCTTTTCTTCCCTCTTTTATTCGCGACTGGAAATTCACTCGCAGGACACGATATCTGTTTAAGATATCCGATGCTATCGATCACAAGCAAACATATGGTTATTATTTGTTAGTAAGAATCGCGATGCATTTCTTAAGAGAATGTTCTCGGGAATTCTAAACGCCACTCGTTTGAACTTTGCGCCGCGCATTCGCGATAGCACGTCGAGATAACATACAGCAGTTTTGACTGCGCTTTCTAGATAAGAACGAATTTTCAATTCCCTCGAGAGATTTTTGATGTTTGCGTTTTGGCATCTCATTATCCGATATTTATATAAAAATACTTTAAAAGGAAATGTCAATCGCGCAAATACTGTAACTATGATTAATCATCAACTACAGCTAGAAACTACAACTGTTCGATATATTAAAGAAGCTGTGGTAACCCAATCTCTTTAAATTAAATACATTTTTTTATTTTTAACTTTCATCAAAAATCGTCAAAAAACAAATTAATGTATTGAGCTGTCCGGAAAGTTCATGCCGACTAACCTATAATTTAATAAATGTATACTAAAATTTAAATTTTCTGCGTTTCAATTTTCCTTCAACATCGGCACGAACTTTCCGGACAATCCAATATTTCTGTAGTTTTAAAGTAATAATAATGTCCATATTAACGTATGCACTTACAATTAGTAAATAATGCATTTGAATCAAATTTAATACATTTTATTATATACAGTTAAATTGTCTAAAACTCTATTGTTTTAGTTAAATCAACAACATTAAATAGAAACAATAGCGATTTATAAAAATGATTAAAAATAACACAAATTGAATATAATTGACATTGTAAATTTAATAATATACGTGAGTTCTAAATTTTCTTTGAAAAAGAGTTTGATAATAATTGCCAAATGTGTTGTGTATAATGAAATAATTCAATCAAAGTTAAATAATTTTATTTTTCTAAATACTTAATAATTATTACTAAACAGTTAATAAATATTCAGAAAAGTGAAATTATTTTTAATCGTATTAACATAAATATTCGAAATAGAATAAAAATTATTTCATTCAATATTTAGTAATTATATTATCAGATTCTTCTTTTTAAAGTACAGAATGAACTTGAACTTTTTTTATGTAATTGGAGAAAGTTTACTGTTATTTTAACTACAATTTAGAAACTTATAGTGCGGATCATACAACTCTAAAAATTTTTCCTTTGAATCTGAATGATTCGTGTAGAGTTAAATCGACATCACACGCAGAAAAATGTCATTCTATTGTTAAATTCTATTGTTGAAAAATAATTACTCAATTTATTTTCTTTTAAATAACGATTATTTTGAAAAAGAATATTTTCTTGAAGAATTCTAATAATCTTAAAATATACTTATTATAAATTCTAGAAAAAAACATTAAAATATATTAAAACAAGAAATTATTTTTTAAGAATATTATAAAATTTGAAGAAGCGATTTTAATAAGTAAATTAAATTTGTTTTATAATTTAATAATATTCATTGAAGTATTAACTTAAAAATATTTTAACTTTAAAAATATTTTTTAAATTAAAATTCAAAATATATTTTGCTCGCATCTTTTGCACTCAGAGTCGCTTTTTCACTCTTCAATGCTCGAATATATAATACATATTTCCTTCATTTGCAAAAATTTTGGAGAATTTCAAGCAACGCAAACAGATGCTCGTTTTTATTAAAGCAGATTAATTTTAATCCCGATTCGACTTAATTTTTTTCTCTTTCCTAATTCTTAGAATTAGAAAAAGGTAGAAAGTTGAACCGAAATTAAAATTAAACTACATTACAGAAACAGGCACAAAGCTCGATCCCATTAATTTATTTTAATCTCGTAATTTAGTTTAATCTTTTCCTAATTCTTAGAAAAGATGATAAAGAGTAAATTAAATTAAGATTAGAATTAATCTACGTAAGAACTCTATTTTATTTTTTTCTAATTTTTAGAACAAGAGAATAATATATATAATAGATAAAGAATAAACTGAGCTGAATTGAAGTTACAATTTTACATTAGCGGAATCGGGCTTTAATAAAATCCGACATTCCGAACACATTACTGGAAGATACCGTGAAATATTCCCGCGCGCGCGTTCATGTGCCGTTGCTAAGCTCTGCGTCGGCGTCGGTAAATCTCGGCACTTGCTCTGAAGAGGGCACCCTCCAAAAACCCTAACCTGACGTAACCTAACTTGATCTAACCTAAAAACCACGAGGAGAATCGGAGTCGTCGCGTGCCGTTAGCCGGGGTTTTACAGGGTGCCGTTGTTACTCCGACATATCCGCGCGTTTCTATCGTCTCTTCACCGGCGAACGAATTCAACGCCGAAGATACACCGCGAGGACTACAAAAATTACGAAACGTTCGATTTTCGAATTCGCGGACCGTTGCTCGAACAAAAGCGCAACGTGGCTTGGACTACTTTGGCCGTTTTTAATTTTAAATGTTCATCCACTCGAATTCGTTCTCACTCGTCTTTATTTGTGATTATTTATATTGAATCGAATTCGCGCTCGTCGGTTTTTTTATATACTTTGCTCGATCTTCGAAAAATTAATTAAGTGTTCCGCATAGTGATTCGAAGCGTCGTTAATTTTCCGTGCCACGTGACTTCAGTGTGATATGTATGTTTAGTGTTATTTGTTTATTATTATTTGTAAAGTCCTTCCTATTCGAATTTCGAACATCGGTAAATTCTCGGTACTTCGGTTTATAACAAGGAATACAAAATGAAAAAGGGTAAGATAGAGTGTTCTTGTATTTTTCTTTTTTTTTTTTTTTCTACGCGCAATAAAGATTCTGGATTCGTTCCTTGAAGAGAACTTTAAGAGGCAAACAGGCGTCTCCATAAGGAAACGCGACGTTTCCCATCAAATGTATCCGATATAATTAATATTTCCAAATGTAATTAATTAATTTTTCGCGAGAAGAATACTCGGATCGTCTTGCTGATTCATCCGAGGAAAATAATCGATATCGTCGGTTTTTTCTCCTCCGTCCTACTTTGCTTCGAAAAATCATCGTCTTCGTGTCTAAACAATCGGAATTCTTTCGACGACCGTTACGGACGGCGAAGGTCCCGCGATTCCTTCGTCTATTTTCTGCGCTATGATACGATCGCGTGGTAAGTAAGTTGGCGAACGAGGGAGAGGTAGGCACGGCAAGGCAAGGTAAGGCGAGGCAAGGCAAAGCGAATCGGAGGAGCCAAGCCAAGCTGAGTCGATGGAGTCGAGACGAAGGACGAGGAGGCGGACGATAACGCGATTGCGCGAAAATGGCCGACGGGCCGCGATGACGAACGAAGCGGGATTAACCGGTGGACCGGCGCTGGAAGGAACGGAAGGAGGAGGGAGAGGAAGTCCACTATCGTCGCTGAGGGAACCAGACGGCCTTCAGTAGCCAGCACGTGCTGCGCTAGCCGGTCGCATTTTACACCGCTCTCTTCTCTCCCAATTCTGTCCCTTCCTCCTTTTTTTTATTTTTCTACCTTTTTCCTTTTTTAAATTCGTCTTGTCCCACCCTTCCCCGGAAGAAAAAAAAACACTCCGAAGATCGATTCGACCACTTTCAATCCCCGGGCTTTTCTCCGCGGCCTCTTTCCTTTATACTTCTCACAAATTCCCGTGCCGCATTTTACACTTGCATCACTTTTACCGCTCAGGCAATGAAATACGCTTATTATACCTTTCTCACCGCGCTGTGTTTTACAGTCTGATTTTACACTCCAACGTAACGACCTTCGCAATATAATTTTGTACATACATATATATATATATTTTTTTTTTTTTTTATCAAACTGCGCCCTATACACGCATCGTTTTTTAACCGAGATCTTTTTCCCATCTGTCTTTCCATTCCCCGAGAGTTCGGCTTCGTTCCTCCTCGTTGGTTTCCGAGGAATGAATTTCGGTGTAGTGAGAAATTAGTTGGTGTCGCGCGTTCAAAAACGCAAAGCAGTGAAATTAAGTGCCCGAAGATCGGAGCGTGCAAGAAAACGAGGAGTGTGAAAAAAAGGACGAGAGATTCTACATCGAGAGATGTACGTACGAATTGCATTTATCTTTCTCGGTCGCGTTGCATCTTTCGGCAACGTGATCGAAGATGGTCGCTATCTGGCCCGACAACGTGGTTCCCGACATCTTGTGGTCGGCGAGATGAGGCGAGGCGAGACCGAACACGGTGCGAAATTAACCGAGGCAGCCGAAGGCGAGCCTCGCGGCGGAGGCGCGACGAAAGGCGGGGTGCGTCGCGTTCGCGACATCCGCTTACTTATCTTATTTGTTTCATTAGATTTGTAAATTGCATGCGCCGCGAACCATACGTGGCGCAGTTTCGCTTCGATAAATATCGCTTCTGTACGCGAACGGCTCGTCGGAGGAAGGCGGCCGCTGCCGCCACTCAAATATGGCCACCGAAATCTGGCCGTGCGCGCGCGCGCGCACTCACTCACTCGCGTAGTTACTCGCCGCGGGCCCCCGGGGTGTAGTCGCTCCGAGTTTTTTCCCTGCCTCTTTCCGCCCGTTTGTCTCTTGTTCTCGCGAAAAATTAAATCACGCAATTTCCCAGCTTTATCGCTCAATCGCGACGTCATTAGGCTTTTTTTTTTTTTCAATCACTGAGAAAAATGTTTGCCTAGATCGATTGGAATTCCGGTTGAAAATGGAGTATCGAAATTTTCTGGTCACGTTTGCTAGAGTCTTTCAAGTGTGGTAACCGGAATTTTGATTGACACAATCAGAATCTTCTTCTGGTTCATTTATTCTCAATCAGACATTTTTCGCAGTGCATGAATGCGTTTTCATTTACACGGCTCGTTTCACCAGGTTTCGCCTCGGAGAATCGTTTGATTTGGGAATCGATCGTATATTTTATACCGGTCTCAAAATGGTCGAATTATGCGCGACGGGCGCGATCAATGGCATTAACTGAGAAGACGCATCCACGCGGTGGCTGGCGCGTAGCCATTTTGTGGAATGATCGAAAGAGAACGCAGAGCACCATATTGGTTCGCCGACGTTCGTCGCTCGATGGATGGATCGACCTTCGTAAAATTGCGCTTTCATTCCATTCTCGAGAGTCGTCGATTGAGTGTTTACGAATTCAAAATCCTCCTTTATGATAAATGTTCTGCGAATCGATCTTCCAATCTTTTTTTGATAATAAAACACTAAGATTTTTGTTCATATTATCAATATCGAAGTAATTTTTGTTTATTATTCGAAATTAATATTATAATAATATGTATATTGAATGTCGCACATTACATTGAGGATATACAATATGCTTATCTAAAAGATATTATAAAGACGTCATCTAATCATTGCATGTTTTCTGAATAATAATAAATCGTTTCTTTCTAGCTGAATAAATTGCTTACGTGATCTTTCTTCCTTTTCTCTCCAAGTTGGATAGAAAAAGAGAAAACGGTGCAAGAAATTGAGCAGAAGAGAACAGACTTATTTCTGTTTCCATCAGTGTAGATTGACTTTAATCTCAGTCCAACTTATTCTCTTTATCTTTTTCTAATTCTAAGAATTAAGATAAGAGTTGATTGAACCGAGATTAATCTACTCTCTAAAACTTTTAGAGTGAATCTCATTCTGAAAAATGAAATTTCAATCTTAAAGATAGGAAATTGAGTCTCTCTTTTTTTAAGTCTGGCTCAATTTTCACTTTTTGGGCTGATATTCTTAATCGATTTTTACATTATTTTATAATGTCAAAATTACATCAAATTTGAATTGTTAATTATTTCTCTAGAACACCACTGTCATATCCAATATATCGTTAATTTAACTGAAAACAATGAAGTTGACAATTTAATTCAAGAAAATATATTTTAACTTAAATTTAATTTATTATTTATTAAAGGCATACATTAATATAGACAGTGTTTACTTTGAAATTAATCACAGAAATCATTTGAATCTTAATATACGTGAAAGTAATAAAAATGTTATTTAACTCAAAGGATTGATTACCATTGCTCCTTTGTTTGACAATGTATAATTAAGTCTGTCTTAAATATAATTTTATGATGTAAACAAATCACAGAATTATATTAGCTTATGGCATCGCTTAAAAGATAATTTTGAAGATAGATAACTATAGCGGTTTGACAAAGAGAAGACACAGTATTCTTCATGGATTTTTTTTCAGTAGAATGAATCTACATTGAAAATAAGTTGTGCCGTTTGAACGTTTTGTTGAATAGGCTTTGTGTGTGTATATACACATATACACATATATATAGTATTTTTAATGTGTGAAAAGATCCCGTACTAATTTTATAGAAAATTGGATCTCGATGAAATGAATTTTCACATATAACGTAACTTATAATGTGGCAAACAAAAGATAGACACAAGGCTCAATATAGATAGTTCTTAATTTGTGTATCAAAAGTGTTCTGTGCACAAGCTTTACTTTGATACACCATAGTTTAAAATCTATTCATTATTGAGTATTGTGTTTATGATGTTTTATTGTATTATCTATTCTTTAAAACTTAAAATATAAATTGTCACTCTAAAATGAGACAGTTTTTGCATATAATGTGCTTTATAAATTTTTTGGAGAGAAATCTTACTCTTAAAAAATGAAAATTGAATCATTCGTTTCTAGCTTTCACTCTTTAAGAGTGAGATTCACTCCAAAAAATTTAGCAAGTACATTATGTGAAAACTAACGCATTTTATCGCGATTTCATTTTTATAATTATATCTATTAAATAATTATTAAATTTAAATTTTTATAGTTACATATACGAAATAATTAATGAAAGGTGGGTTTTTTATACATAAAAAATGCTATTAATGCAGACACAGTATAATTTATTTTCGCTGTAGACTCATCATATTGAAGGAACTCAAAATCCTTTGTGTCATCTCCTTATATGTACAATGTATTAAAGTGAGATTCCACTCCAAAGAATTTAGATAGTACATAGCGCATTAATATCTCAATTCAGTCTCCCTCATTCGATAGAAAATACAGGGAGATGCGTCGTCGATAACAATACCATCGTCGAAATCGCGCGTGTATGATCATGGTAAAAGAAGTCTCCTCGGCAATCCGGGGTCACGGCCGCGTGTGGTAACTCACAGACGTGAGTGCGTGCGTGCGCGCACGCGCGCTCTCGGCTAACGCCATTTCACAAGAGCACGCGGCGCGCGTGTGCGCCAAAAAAAAATATTACGAGACTTTCGGCAGAGCAACCTTGGAATCGCGCCGCTCGTCAATTCGGCCGCGACGATCCGAGTGAAAGTCTTCCGTGGCTTGAGAAAAGTTCAACCTCGGAAAACACATCACGCAGCTGTTCTCAAATGTTGAGAAAAAAAAATCCTTCGATTCGAAGGAAAAGTGTCAACATTAATCTGTTCGATATCGCCAAAAATGCACTCAAAGTGAGGTAAATATAATTTG
>NW_017259536.1:4211967-4222556 GCF_001594045.1 Atta colombica | reverse complement strand
AAGAGAGAGAGAGAGAGAGAGAGAGAGAGAGAGAGAGAGAGAGAGAGAGAGAGAGAGAGAGAGGCCGAGTGCAAAAAGTGCAACGCGAACAGATCTATTGTTTCGAGACACTCCTTTATTCGAGCATAGGGCGAGCTTGTTTGACTCGCTTGTTTGACTCGAATCGGCTAGTATCGATAAAAAGAAAAGTACGATGTCATGTCACTCGCTGACGTCTTGTATTTACTGCACTGATAAGAAAATTCAAGGAAAAGAGTGATTTTATATGCGAAAGTAGATATTTGCATAATAATGAGCACGTTTGAAAATCAATAGTTATCGATTTAAACTATATAAAGCTAATATTTCGTTTGTCGTATGGCAAATTTTTCAAGTATGTTAATTAGCTAAAAGAAAAATAGAGAACTTTTAGAGATTCGAGAACTTATCTATTCTGTATCCAATTAACTCTTAAAACTGATATTTCACGTGTCATACGGCAAATATTTCAAGTGATAGGCCATTGTTAATTGGCTAGAAAATAGGAAGTTCTCAAGTTTCCAAAAATTCTCTATCTTGTAGTCATCACACTTGCAGAATTTATCACACTTGAAATATCCAACCTTACGATTTTAATCCCGTCTCAACTATTTATCTTTTTCCAGTTCTAAGAATTAAAAGATGAAGAGTAAGTTGAGATTAAAGTTAATCTACATTAATAGAAATAGGTATTAGGCTGGAATTATGTTTCTTGTACAACAAATTTTTCAAGCCTGTTGATTGGACCGAGAGAACTTTTTCTTTGCAATCAATTAACACGCTTGAAAAATTTGTTGTATGAGAAATGTTATATTAGCCTCTGATGTTTGAGGCACATTTCAGATGTGCCTTTTTTAACACTTAGACACATTCGAGACATTAATCTCTGTTTCTACTAGCATAGATTAACTTTAATCCTAAATGAATTTACTCTTCATTTTTTTCTAATATACTTTTTCTAATATACTCTAATATACTCTAATATACTCTAATATACTCTAATATACATAGAACTAGAAAAAGACGAAGAATTAAGTTTAACGAAGATTAAAGTTAAAGTTAATCTACATTAAATAGAAACAAAGAATTCGTTTTAATGAAAGAAAGACGTTTCGTCGTCCTCGAAGGAAGAAAAACCGTTCTTAGCAACTTCATTGGAAATGATATATTGATAAACGTATCGGAGGAGGAGAGAGAGAGAGAGAGAGAGAGAGAGAGAGAGAGAGAGAGAGAGAGCCTTATATATCGGCGAAATTTTTTTCCGTCGTCGAGGCGCGATGCTCTTTGAGCTCCGTCGATGTCCGACAGCGATAGATGATACCCTCATCGCGTAAGACTTCCTCCGCGAACTCACCATCTAATTATATCGTTTCCTTCTAAAATCCGCGTCATCGCATTTTCAGAGACGCGATTCTCATCGTCTCACGATTTTTATTTATCTCCACGGGATCGAATGAATCTCCTTCGTAAGAGAAGGTACGATAAATGACTTTTGAGCTAATCACACTAGCGGTCGCCGTTTGAATTGGTTATTACTTTTCAACCTATCAGAGCAAAGCAGTCACCGATCGAGATTAGTGACTACTAATTTAGACAATGCTCCATTTTATAATATTCAATCGTGATTGACTTCATTAGCCAATCATAAAGTGTTGTGATTTAGTTATGCCTTGAGATATTACTACTTTCTCGTTGCACACTCAATACTTTAACTTAAGATCTAGTTACGTTAATATCTTCACAAATTTTTGAATGTTAAACAAGATAAGAGAGAGTACTTCCTAAAATTTTTTAGTGTAAATCTTACTTTTAAAAATTGAAAATCGAGTCACTTTTTAAAAATTGACTTAATCTTCATAGAATTCCTGCTTTAATTTCGCATTAAACTTGATTTTTCATTTTCAATTATTAACATAATTTGACAGTGATATAGATCACCGTTTCTTTTATTCATTGACTATGTCTGTAACTGTATTGCGATTATTAACTTTAAGATGAAATATTTAATGACTATTGTAATTGTCGGTTACATCACATTGTAGAATTCCTAGACATTCATTACCAGCCATCCTTTCAACTGAAGAGTTTATTTTATAATGGAAGAATGATCACTGCCTCACAATATTCGACCGGATAACAATTTACTATAATTATTTTTCTTTTAGTTTAGACTGCAAATAAGATAGCAACTAGGATAGCAACCTATACATACAATTGTTAACTCTTTTTATTTGAGATAAAACTTTTTCAAAGCAAACTGCGCACCATCAACAGCATTAATTTTCAACTGCCTATTTGTTATATATTTTTCAATTTTTAATGTTTAGAGGACTTATTTTCTTTTTAAAAATATAAAATTGATCAAAGAAGCGACATTATATAATATATATATTCGATTTGTTTTAATTTAATATTCTTAATTAAAGTATTAAACTTAAGATTCAGAATATTTTGAATAAATTTGATGCTTGTGATAAATCAATGATAGATTTGCGGATATATGAACTTATAAATTTTGACAATATTTGAAACAAATAATTATTATTAGTACTATTATTATCCACCAGTAGTATTATTATCCATATAATATGGATTTTTCTGTATGTATATATTTATCCATTGAAGAGAAGGAGAAAAAACGAAGATACTGAGTGCAAAAAGTGCAAGCAACACAAGACAAGATACTATATGTAGTGTTTCGAAGAAAAAATTAGATTTAATATTTTACATTTTAAAAAATATTTAAAGTTTTATTGTAAAAGAGAGAGAAGTAGAGATGGAAGACGGAGTTCTGCGGTCCACGACCAGCTTTTATAAAACGCGACCAACCTACTTTCATGCATCGAGAATCGAATTAAAGACCGGTACCGAAGTGAATGCGCGTATCGCCCACAATAATTAGTTGGTTTAAGGCTCGCCATTTTGAGAAGATTCATCGATCGAGAAAGGCACATTTTGCTGCACGTTTAATCCGCGCTTATTCTTTTTTTTATCTGCCTAATATTTCTGTCAGTCATATTACTATTATTTTGTATTCATAATGTACTTTGAACAGATATTTAAATTTCTTAAATATTTTATATACATGTACTTAAAATATAAAATAATAGTTCAAGTATTTTAATATTTTGTTTAATTCTGACAAAATATAAGTCTGGAAAAATACTTTGAAAAAACGTTGAGAAGAATCAATGAGATTCTTTTAGATTTTCCATTCATGATTCCAGTTTACAAAGCATTACACTTCTGATCTAAATCTTCATAGATTTTGTAATCTGTAATTTCAGAATCTGTAATTTTTGTCCTTATGAAGAAAATCGAACTAGATTCTAATTTGATTCCAAAAAGTTTTCTATGCGGAATATTATCAGGCACATTTATAACAGTTTTGCTGACGTCTCATCTTTTGCACTTGCAATAATTTAAATTGAATTAAATCTCGACCGATTCGACGGAGTGGGGAGGAAGGAGACGCTCTTTTCATCCGAGAGATCATGATGAATAAACCATGGCACACGAGAACGGATGTAGGAATTTTTTTCGGACGATATTTATGCACTGACACGAACACTTTCGAGTTAAGTTTGCACACAGAAAGGAACGACTACTCTTAAATCAAAAATATTGTAATCTTGCTGCAAAGATTTTAGTCTTAATTGAATTTGTTGATGAAAATATTACTTTACATTCAAGGCTCAATCAAAATCTTACAACAATACTAAAATCTTTAAGACAAGATTTTTGTTTATATGAACATATTATTTGATATAAGAATAATCTTTTCTGTGCAATAAAATTTAAGTTTCAAGTCCTGAAAAATTCACCAACCACAGTCGAAAGTGAGAACAATCGATTGATCGATTTTTTATAGTTTAAGGCTTGAAACTTAAGTTTTATGTCTTGAAATCTCGTTATAGATGCTGCTTCAATAAGATTTTAAGACCTAAAACTTAAGAAATTGTCCAATTGCAACCGAAAGTGAGGAGAACAATCGATTATGATTGATCAATATTTTAAAATTTAAAACTGAAGTTTTACATCTTAAAATCTCATTGTAGACGCTGCTTTAGGTCGAGCCGTTGAAATTGCACTCAGTGCGCCTGCTCCGGCGCAAACCGACCGAACGGAACTAATTTAAGAAATCCTATGTCGTGCCTGTCGGTTTGCGCCAGTTCACAGGTTAAAATAGATGCGTGAAAGTCGTCGGGCGTCGCGGCCGGCCAGGCCCGAGGCTTTTCCAAAGTGTCTTTCAGTCTGGGACAATCGTTCGCGAACGCCGTTGATTTGTTGCGCGGATCAATCATCGTTATCCTCATCATTATCATCGTCATCGGCGGCGACGTTTCTTCGGTCGGATCAAATTTCAATACCTAGAGGTCCAAATCTCACGAATTCAAGGCGATTCATTCCCCAACCTCGCCATCGACCTCTGAACGTCACCGCGACCGAAAAGGAGATCATCGAACATCATATGCTCACTCATCGACGTTCTCGTCGTCGCCATCTCATCGCGCCGATAAGCTCGTCGATGATGCGATTCTTCTCATTGTCGTTGTTGCGCATCGTCGCGTTTACGCCGTGTCGTATCTACGCCGCGTTTGGCAGGGATTTGGCAGATTTATAAATAAATACTGAATCAGTGCCCCGTGCGCTCGTATGCGCGGCCATCGGAAACTCGAGCCATCCGAAGATGTGAGTTGCACGTGCGCGCGCGGTACAATTCACGCGAAACATGGGCGATCGAAGAAGTGACGACGGCGGTGGCAGCCGTGCCAGAAGCGGCACGAGATCCAAAAGCCGTAATCGACGGGGATCCCGAGATCACGGTATGCGCGCTGTTCTGGACTTGGCACGTACGTCGATACACGTCGAGAGCGAATCCCCGTTGAATGAATGCTTCTAAAAATCCAGAAAGATTCAGCTGTCTGCCTTGAAGGAAAGCTCGCCGAAGGAAAGAAACGAACCAAGTGCGAATGGCTGTTTCGTTCCTTTCTCTCGAGCTTTTGATCTGATCGTTGATAATAATCGATAAATATAAGATAGGTGGATAAATGTAGTGGAACGATTGTGAATGACTGCGTTTAGCAGAGGAAGCAACTTTGTAACTGTCATCAGATTTTTTTTATATGATTGGTTTGTACATTTAGATCCAGTGAAGATCTGCGGACAAGATCTTATCATATTCTCTATCTCTAAAGAATGAAATCTCATTCTTAATGATTGAAAATTGAACATTAAAAAATTACTTGCTGTTTTTAAGAGTTTAATTAATATCAAATTATTAATATTCTTATAAAATGCTTATTAGCATAAAAAAATTATTAAATTATTTGTCAATGTTACTATTCTGGTTTTGTTCATGATTACATTTTAAGATAGAAAATTATTTCGATCTACAGAATTGAATGTATAGATAAATTCTTATCAAAATATTTTCAAAGTCAAAGCACTAAGCTTTGATCGAATATAAGATTTCTCTTGTTTAATTAGATTCAAGACAGGCTCAATTTTTTCTCTTTAGAGAAAATTTACTCCATTTACTTCAAAGAATTTAGAGAGTATTAAAAAATTTTGCAGTTGGAAAGCTGCTTTTTCTGCTGAAAATGCAGTTAATGTATTGCATTTCTCAAAATTACACGCGATCTCCCGTGATATTCATATTTCCGTATCAGTGTCTCACCAATGTATTTTTTTTTCTGTTCTCCAGGTAAAGCTATGCAGAAACAAAAAAGCAAAAATAAAGTGAAACTCCGCGAATTGAATCGTAAAGGCGCGGAGAAGGAAGGCACGGACATGGATGCCTTTGTAAATACCGTATCAACAGCGAAAACAGCGGAGATCAAGCAAGATAACAAGGAGCAGCACGCACCCGCCCCGAAAGACAGTAATAAAGAATCTAGTAGAGAAATCAGTAAGGACATTAAAGAAAAGGACAATTATGAATCGAAAAAGGAAAAGGAGATTTTGCCAATTCACGCGAAAACCGAGAAACACGTGTCCATGGAGGTGTCTAAGGACAACACTCCTGCACAACAGGCATCTCACGTTGTAGAAAAGCCTCCAACCAGCAAGGAATCCTCAACAAAGTCGGAAGATAATACGTTTAATGCTCTTCCTGCGACAAATCCCAATGACGTCGTCGATCACGCGGCGGTTATCGAAGAGATGCACTTGGAAGCAATGGTCGCGCAGAAAAATGAAGAAAACTTTAAAGTGTCAGCTCTTCATGCGTCGAACGACGAAAAAGCAACGACGATTCCATCTGTGAATACAGAGAAAAAGCAAGAAATCGAGGTTTCCAGTGATAGCGGTAATACTCCGGCCGAAATTGCTGCACCTAATGTTAATAAGGCGGCTCCTCCATTACTCAAGTATTTGTACAAAGAGGGCCAGTGGAGTCCGGTCAACATGACCGGAAGGAAGTCCTATGATCGGGAATTCCTGTTACGTTTACAGTTTGATCCTAACAGTAAACAAAAGCCAGCTAATCTACCAAATTTACAAGCTGTTTTGAAAGATAGCTTACAGGTATGAGCATGTTATTCCTTCGTATATATAATTTATGTAAGCTTCAACACACACACACACACACACACACACACACAATTATCATTTTATAACGTATGTTTTGATTTTTACAGAATACGCATAATACTATGGACCTGAGGGCTTTTAAGGATGCTAATATTACTAGGCATGATTCGTTAATGCCAGGATTTGCAAAGGCAAATATAAGTACACGTCCGGTAAGTAAAATTAAAATAAAACGCTTGCGATGATTTCTTATTATACGGAAGAAAAAAGAAAGACAAGATAAATGATGCCGCATAACGAAAGTAGTGATCTGAAATCTTTTGATGAATAATCCATTCTGATTAAAACGTTCATTTTTTGTGATATTATTCTATTGATTGTCTTAGCTTTGATACATGATATAGATGAGATTTTTTTAATCTTGTTTTACAGCCACCAACGAGTCGTAAAAGTGAGAGTCGGGGTAAACCAAAACCGAATAAGCCAAATGTAATAACATTTTCATTGTCATTAAGAGAAGACGTGAAGCTAAGGGAAACAGAAAATGCATGGAAACCGACGAGATTAAAGCAGATTAATCAAACTGAGGAAGAGGCGAAAACGGAAGCCCTTTATAAAAGAGTACGAAGCGTATTGAATAAACTCACTCCGCAAAAGTTTAACACATTAGTTGAACAGGTTCGAAGTTTACCGATTGATACGCAAGAACGTTTACAAGGAGTCATTAATCTCGTTTTTGAAAAAGCTGTCGACGAACCCAGCTTTTCCGTTGAGTATGCGTTGTTGTGCAAAGAACTGGCCCAAATGGAAGTTGCAGGCTACGAGGGTCAAGATAGTTCCGTTAGCTTCAAGAAACTTATTATTACACGTTGCCAAAAAGAATTCGAAAAGAATCCAATTGATGATGTCGCGAGAAACCGAAAGCTAAAAGAAATTGACGATTGTAATGATCCGGTAAGCATCTTGCATTATATATTTTGTTTTTTATTTTTGTTTTCTCTAATAGGTTATGTGATTTTTATATAATCTAATTGTTTTATTATCTTTATTAGGAAAAAAAGAAAGAACTCCAGTTGGCACTTGAAGAAGAGGAGCGTAGGATACGAATTAAATCTGTAGGAAATATCAGGTAATTTTTTTATCCAACATATTTACGTCATTAAAATATGTTTAAAATTATTTTATATAATTGTATAAATATAATATGTTTATAATTATTTATAATTTTGTATGATACAAAATCTTTATCAAATTATGATTTTCTAACTTATTCGTTTAGATTCATTGGCGAGCTGTATAGACAGCAGATTTTGACAACGAAAATTATGCACCGATGTATTCGTCATCTACTAGATCAGAACGACGAAGATAATTTGGAGTGTCTATGCAAACTGTTAACAACGATTGGCAAAGATTTGGAATTGAAAGGACAGCAGGCTAATACTGATGTAAAAAATACTGTTTTTATTATTCATGTTTAATTGAAACGTTTATGTTGGAAATATTCCATAAATGTTTCAATTAACGCGCGTGTTGGCGCGTATTGTAGATATGTATTTAGATAATATATATTATTTAAATTTATTTCTTATTTATTTTTTTTACTAATAGGAGATGCAAGAATACTTCAATAGAATGCAAGAGATTGTTGCTCGAAAAGGCCATAGCAAAATTAGTTCTAGGATTCGTTTTATGCTTCAAGATGTTATCGATTTAAGAGCAAATAAATGGATTCCGAGAAGAAATGATAACAATCCTAAAACAATAGATCAAATTCAAAAGGAAGCGGAATCCGAAAGACTAGACATGCAAGTGAACAGCGTTCCGTTAAATACTGCACGAAAAGACGATCGTAATAACGATAGGAAAAGAAATCGTGGACTAGGTGGTCCTACTGACGATGGTTGGAGTCAACCAGTAGGAAGAGTAAGACCTGCGACATATTCAGTAGAAACTGCAAAATTGAAAAATAAACCGGTTAGTTATTTGAGTTCATATTCTCATGTTCATATTAATTCATATTATCATGTTAAATAAAATTTTTTTTGTAGAGTCACTACAAAACATGATGCCATTTTTCCTCACTATTTTATATATATATATATAAAGAAATCCATTATTTTTCAATTCAATTTCATGCAAAAATAATAGATTTCTTTTTATTACATCTAATGTATTTATATATGACAATAATGATGGAAAATAAATAATTGAAATAAAAAAAACACATTCTAAAATATATATATAGACCGTGTTCCGATACACTGAAAATTTATGATATACGTAATATAGATTGTAGATTAGCAATATATATCGACACGATTTAACCACATAAAAGATCTAAAGTTCATGTCAAGAGTTAGTACTTTTATAATAGTACTTTTGAATTTTTAATTTTTATAAAATTATTCGATGACAATGCATTTGTTAAAAGTATTCAACATAGAATTAAAATTATATAAATTATGTATATACATATGATAAAATATATAAAATTAAAAGTGAAAAATCATTTTTTGGAAAAAATAATGCTTAACAACTATCGAAATATGTATACAGCATCTATGCTGATAGTTTTACAATTTAATGTAAGCATCACAAGAAAAACAATTAACATTGTGAAAAAATGGCAATAAGAAACCATTTTCAAAAGTGAAATTTACTGACATTTTACTTTTCAACAGCCACCAATGGACGACATGCAACTTGGCAACAGAGCGTCTTATTTATGGAGGGCTACTAACCCATCCAATAACTCTAAGACGATAAGTTCTAACAAATTTGCATGCTTAGAGAATATGTCCAATTTAGACCAGGATAAAAGGATGCCACCTTTACCGCTCTCTGGGTGAGTTTTAGATTTTTTATTTAAACACATTGCTTTGAATTTTTTCGCGACTGTTTATTAATCTCGCGCTTTTCTATCTGATGATACATAATTACAGACTAGAGTTTCTGAATCTTCTAAAAACTTAAATGATTTCACAAATTATAATACTGATATGTTATAAATTACATATTAACATTTAGAAAGATATTGAACAATCGCTTATATATTTTTATCTGTTATTTCAGATCACGATCAACTGGTCCAAGAGAGTGCAGTCGGGATTACAAGTCTTATGGTATATTTTTCTATATACAAAAATATATGCAACTTACTTTTATGTGATAACATATCATTAAACATTTTCTTTGAACAAATAATTCTTATACAAAAATCTGTTATTTTTGCAGATGGTAGGAGCTCCCGTAACGGCACTCATCAATCGGGCAGTGTTTCGAGCAGAGAGAGTCATCCATTACTTGATAATTCTCAAAGTCGAAAAGTCTCGATGCTTCCGCCTGTATTGAAGTCTGCCTCTCAGTCTGGGGCTATAAGCCACAAAGCTCCAATGTCAGAGCAAGAATTTACAAAGGCTTATAATTCCATACTGAAACATTATATGGAGGAACCGATTATTGAAGTAAGTACTCTTGAAATTTAATATGCATCATTTCCTCTTTTATGTCTCATTTTCCGTCGTAGAATAGTATTAGTTTAAACATCTCGGCTATCCATATTATTATTGCCAATATTGTAAGAACTGAATAGCTTAGAGATAGTACAAATAAAAGATTAAGCTTTAATTTCTAGATTTACTACTCCAACTACATAACAATTCCAAAGTCCTTCGTCATTTTGTTGTAATATAATAAATAATAAATACTTCAGTTTAAATCTTCATTGTTAAAATTTGCTATTTATGAATTTAAATTTTTAGATTATAATTTAGCTATATTGCTTTTATGACTTGCCGATAAATGGAACTAAAGTAAATTATTATTAATGTCTAAATTGATCCAGAACAGAATACAAGATCTTGTGGTATACTGCTTTTATTCGTAATTCATTAACTCTAAACTCTCTTATACATCGAAATATATGTGGAATGAGGAATTGAACTTGAGATCTGCTGACTACAAAGCGATTGCTCTCGCAAAGCTACGCGTCATTCCAAAAAAAATTTGAAATAGAATGCCATATGACTTTGCGA
>NW_017259536.1:4208351-4211867 GCF_001594045.1 Atta colombica | reverse complement strand
ATATATATATATATATATATATATGGTATATTTATATATGTATATACTTCTAACGCGATAGAAATACTTCCAAAATCAAACAGCGCACGCTCCTTAGATCCATCTCTGGTCCAATAGGAGATGTTTGAGTCATTGGCGTGCAATAATAGGCAATACCTTCTTTTTAGTTTCTTGTGATAACGTTATAACATTACTCACATTAATTAAAAAGAGGACAAAATATTCAAAAAAAATTTTTTTTTATTCTGAGATATTGAGAATTCAATTATTAATGCATATTTATTTTTGTTTGCAGAATACGGCATTAGAGATTCAACAGAAATTTGATAACGCTACATTTGCCAAACTTACACGCGAGTGTATTAATCACGTTCTCGAAAAATCGCCCATTGAACGAGACCTGATCTCGAAATTGTTATCCCATTTGCTTAGGCAAAATATTCTGCCTTTAGAGTGTTTCAAGAATGGGTAAGTTACTTCTTCGTTTGTACAGTGAATTATTGCAAAGTAAAAATAAAGATAGTAAATTATGTATTAATTAGTGATGAAAATCCTTAACAGAGTTAATGAAGACCCCCCCCAAAACTGATGTTATTTGCATAAAGCTAAATCTTTTAATGCCAAATTTTTTTATCAAAACTGTTGCAAATACAAATTTTGTTTTAGATTAGGAGAAGTGCTGGAAATAGTAGATGATTTGGTTATTGATATACCAAAAATTTGGACTTATATAGCTGAAATACTGTGTAAGTAATACATCTCTGCAAATTAACTATATAATGATAAGATAGAGACAAAAATGTTTCTTTTGTGATGACGATTACATTTTACGCCATAGAAAAATATCGTGCGGGTAATAAATAGCTCAACAGGCCTGAAGAAATATACATAATAATTAATTTGCTATTAATTTGAAATCGATTCACACGGATAACAATCTGTGTTGCAGCACATTCGATAGAGGATGAAGCTATCGCATTATCCGAATTGGAGAGTATATGTATAAGTTTGAGGAGGCAAGGCTTTGTAGGAAAATTCCTTGGAGAACTTCTAACGAAAGTATCTCGTAACAAAGGATGTATGTGGCTTGCCGAGAAGTGGGACCAAAGCAACCTACAACTACATACATTAATTGATCCGACACGAGAAAATGCTGAGAAGATTATACAAGAATACGTATGTATACATCGCATTCTCTTCCATGTTTCATTTTCTCTTGTAGGACAGTATTAATCTAAGCATTTTATTATTCTCGGCTTACCCATGTTATTATTGCCATTTGTAAGAACTGGGTAGCTTAAAGATAGATCAGACATAAACGGAAAATTGAGATTCAATATCTTTGCTGTTCCAACTTGTGTAGCCGAATAATCTTGTCTTATGCACGTGTAATCTTATTGATTTCATTATTCTTACTTTTAGAATTTGGAGTTTCTGACTGGTGATTATAATAGTGCCAAAGACTCCACTGCTGCTATCGAGCCACTCCCATTGGAGAAAATTCAAGAAAACCTTGTAAGGCTCATGAAAGAAAATACTTCTTTTGATGAAATTTGCAGTTGGATAACTGTAAGTACAGTAAAATTGACACATATTCTCTGAATTTATATATCGATAACTTTCTCACAATCAACTTATTATTTCAGGCAAATGTTGGTAATAGAGAGAAGGATCCCAAGTTTATAAGACATTTGATGACTGCCATCTTAGAAACTACATTAGGTACATATCATAACACACTATTTTTCGAAATATTTAAAATCATTTATCTAACCATCTAATAAAATAAACATGATGATAATCTTTTTTTTTTTTAGAGTAAAGATATATGTGAATTATCTTTGTGTTGTTAAGCCAAAAGGATACTGATATGATTTTTTTGTGAAAATAATTACTATAAAATTTTTCCTATTTTGTAAATCGTTTTTCTCTTGGTATGCAGAACGACATCATGGTACTTGGAAGCTGAACCTAGAATCTTTTACTACTTTGCAAACGTTAATTCAACGGTTTGTCGACGCGAACGAAGTATTAGAATTGCAATGCCTTTATGCAATTCAAAGATTCATTAAGCTTATCGAGTTTCCACCTGGTAAGTAAAATGTGAAAATGTTTTTACATGTATTATTACATCGATGTTTTGCTTTATTTCTTTCAAAATAAAAATTTATATACGCATATATAAATTTTTTTCTATGGATATAAAGATAAATTGTACGAAATTTATGATGATAACATTTTGTTTAGAGTAAAGATATAATATGTAAATTATCTTTGTGTTGTCAAGCCAAAAGGATACTGATATGATTTGTGAAAATAATAACTTTAAACATTTTTAAATTGATAATTTAAATTGTTTTTCTCTTGTGTTTTCAATCATAGGTGCTCTTGTTTCCATTATGAATCGATTGTGGATGGATAATGTGATATCAAGCGATGCGTTCCTGACATGGCAACAGAAACCGCCAGAAGGAGCTGATGTCGAAGGCCATAGCGTCTCACTCGTCACTCTTACGTCGTTTTTCACCGACTTACAAGAACCGGACGATAATTCCAGTGTCGAGGAATTGTCAACTAGTGCGAATCAGGGCTGTTGACGATACTGTGATCGATTGCATTATCGTCTATTAAAAAGACTTAAATATGCGTTTCCCCGTTGAAAGGAAAATACAACGCCCGAAATCAAATTACTGTTGTGTTTTTTTTTCGTAAACATTGAAAACGCATGAACGCTCCAAGTATTGAAGGAAAGAACAATATGCTAAATAATGAAGTGACACTTAAATGTATGTAATATAATCTATAACTCCAACGACTCTCTACCAATAAGTAAAGAGAAGTGAGAGTGTTGACTAAATAAACAAACGACAGCTGTATTTGAAATACAGTATACATAATGAAGATAAAGTTTAACTATTAATTATTACAGAACTATGCAAAATAATTATTATATATAATTCAATAAAATGGTTTAAAGTTTAAATAAAGCAAAAAAAAGTGGCTCGAAAAATAATTATTATCGTGTTTCTTATGTAAAATGTCTCTGCAGCGCGAAGTAGGTCGATCGCTCAATAGAACCGGAACATGCGTCTTTTTTTTTTGCTTGAAATCGGGAAGACTAAACATTACTTCCAATTATATTAACGCTAATATCGCGGATCACAAACCGAAGTGCTTGTTACACGATTTAGATAACAAATTGCAGATCGGAATATGCAATCTGAGAGTATAGGTCAATTTAAGTGGAATAAAAAATTCGGAAAGTAAGGAGAAGCAAAAGATAACTACCGAAATAAAACCAAGTCTGATACTGACAGCGATATGGTTCTTCCTATTATTGTAACGGAATACGGTATATATAACAGAATTACTAATTTATATCTTTGCAAATAAGAAACTCATAATGTATCATATTATAAGAAAGGACATTCATGAAAAAAAAAAAAAAATACAAGATATGGAGTACAGTGAAAATGAAGGATATATATTGCGGAGATAGGATCTGTAATCTAGAAC
>NW_017259536.1:4206671-4208251 GCF_001594045.1 Atta colombica | reverse complement strand
ACTATTTTTTAACACTAGCTATTTATAATCACAAGGAATAAGAGAGAGAGAGAGAGAGAGAGAGAGAGAGAGAGAGAGAGAGAAAATATGAGAGAATGATAGAAAGAGTGAGAACAGAGTGCGACGCGTGGGTACATTGGTATGTATCCACGTGACTAATGCTGTAGCGAATTGTATAAAATTGTTATTAAACTGATTTGAGGTACAGCGTTGAGCTCGCCTTTGTTTCAAACGTGCTCGTATAGGAGAAACTGATTTTCTGTGTGCATGTGTGCGTGTACAGCTATCAAAGAATTATGTTTATCCGGCAACTATCGTTAAGTGCCGATACCACACGATTTATCGTACCTGTAAAAGGTATCCACACTCGGAAAACTGCGAATTTCATAGAGAATAGACGCAGACTATATACGAGATATACTTTTGCAAAAGTATACAGAAGTCTTTGCTTTGGTCTCTCAAAAGGAATCGTCATCTGTCAGAACCTTCGATCTACCATTTTCGAAATACGAAACACGGACGAATCGATTACAGACTTGAAATTACATGAACATACCTATATATTGTATGTAAATATATATTATTATTTAAGTATATTAACAGAGTCTGCAATGTTTCATAATTTCTTCTTAATTTGAAACATACGAGTTACAGTATTCATCTGTAACATTTCTATATATTCTACCCCTTCCTGAACCTTTTTATTATCAAGTTTTTTTTCTTTTTTTGCGACAATTCTTTTCGAAGATTACTGCAGACGTACTTTCTTCGGGCAAATTCAGTTGAAGAATGCAGTCATAAAACACGAAAATCGTCGTAGGCAACTAAAAATCACGGGGCTAATCATGTAATTCGAATTTAAATGACAAAATAACGAAGCTTGTCGAATGTATTTACATTTTCATGAAAGAGATAGGAGAGAAGAACTATGCGCACATGTATATCGCACGCGATTAAATCTGCTGCACATCTCGTATTCATTTATATTCATTCGTATACATTCATATTCAACAGAGAGAAATCGATATATTTATTAGATTTTCTTTATTAATTTCATAATACATAATATGCGGGAAATCAAATATATTGGCGTTCTTCGTATATGCGCGATTTTTTGAGATTGCGTCCTCGCGAATACTCGTGCTCATCTATTGTAAACCGGAGGCTCGTCTGAAATGCGCAGATGTTGTAAAGGGACCCTCGTCGGCGAATCCCGCGATCTCCTGGGGTATTATCGCGTACTCTTCCACACTGGTACACGGTCTGCACATGCAATCTAGCGGCGCCTTGGTGACCATCTAATGGACAGGCAGAGGTAAAATTATATGCAAGAATTAATGCAAAATTTAATATTGCTAATGAGCATCTTATAAATCTACAAAAAAAAATATCAACCAGGATTTCAACTTAATTTTTCGAATTTTAATTTGCGGAATAATTTCGGAAAATAGATATTTAGCGTCTTTTATTTTTCGGAAAGTCTATCATTAAACAAAAAGAGATAATAATCGATCTTATATCGAGAAATTTTTAAATAACGTTTAAGTGATGTGCTGTCCAGATAAGTCTAGAGCCTTTAT
>NW_017259536.1:4199083-4206571 GCF_001594045.1 Atta colombica | reverse complement strand
ATAATTTATTAATAATAATATATTAACATTAATATTATATTAATATAATTATTAATGAAATTAATATTAATAAAAATTATATAATGAATTAATTATTATTTGTTGTCTGCCCTTTTCATGAAAGAATCGAAAGATAGATAATCGAAATGAGTTTTTCAAAATTCCTTAGAAACGATAAAAAATTGATTTTTTTTCTTTTTATCCTAGAGAATTTCGAAATATTCGTTACTCATTCTTCTGCAAAAAGGATAGCCAACCGAAAACCTAAACGATGGTAGTTAGGAATTCCCTAGGAATCGCGGGAAAGAATTAGGAAACCTCGGTCGGCTGCGCACGAAAACAATATGGCCGCACGAAACTCGTGTCAAACGATTTTGCTGCGAATCCTATCGGTGTGCGATCGGTGAGAGAGCGAGGGAACGGCACTCGACCGCGTCCACGTTCACGCGATCCTGTTTACGACCCAGCTGACATTCGCGCCGCCGCCGGCCGAGCCGCGTCCGAGGGCGGCCGCGCGAGGGTGGTCTCACCTTCCTGAATTTCTTCTCTCCTGGTTTCGCTCGTGGACAGAACAAGGAAACACTAGCCTCTCTCTCGCCGCTTTCCTGACAGCACATGCAGCTTCTCTCCATTTGCCACATTTTGGACCCGGACACCTGTGTGTATCAATAAGCCGCACGTTTATCGTACAAGTTTTCTCTCTCTCTCTCTCTCTCTCTCTCTCTCTCTCTCTCTCTTGTTTGGGTTACGAGGGATAGAGCGAGAGAGATAAAAAGGAGATAACTATGTCAAACGTCAGTCATAATAATCGCAAGTGTTTCGCAGTATCGGGTTAGGCCATGACTCAATTCATATTTTTAATATTTTTGTTTTATGCGCTTATATATTTTTTACAGAACACGAGATTCTTGCTAGTGTTAAAATTTAAAGAATATGTCTTTGTATAGTTTTAGAAATGTTTATATAGGATATTATCTCAGAGTATCTCGTGAGTATTAAATATGATATGTTCATTATTTTTAAACATTCATGAATCTTTTGTTCATGCATCGTATCATTACTCCCAGAACTGAGTATTAGTTAAGATAAACATTGCTTCTTATTTTGGTAACACAAGTTTACACAAGTATTCATGGAATGCCAAGAAAGATGGAATTGATCAACTTTTATCTTGATTCAACTTATTCTTCATCTTTTCCTAATTATTAGAACTGGAAAGAAACGAAATTGAATTAAGATTAAAGTTAAGTTGCATTGGTTATATATTGCATATAAATAGACATAAAGCTTGCACATATACAATAAAAAGATCTATAATATACAATTGTAATATATGAAGTGTAGATTGTCTATTTAAATATAATTGGTAGTGTATGAGCTGGAATATGGATCTTTGCATGATGCATAAAGTATAGAAAATCAATTGAGTCTTGACAGAGTCTTTGAAAGACTCCGATTGATCAATTCTCTTATGCTTTATGAATTATGTGAAGATTTGTGCTCCAATCTTATCTCAGAATACAGCCCAAATAAAAGACACCCTGTGAGTTCTATGATGTACTGGAACATGCTTTTCCTATACTATAGAAAACTGATTCGATTCAAAAAAGGAACGCAAACAAATATTTATTTTTCTTTCATTTATAGTAGTAGTCAATCAGCAAGTCCCGAACAAAGAAAACACTACTTTCTTTATATCAGAGTGTCTAGGAATTGAAACACTAATGGCTTGCTTCAATATATTATAGAGCATTGACCCCATATTTCATGCTTTGAGAGATTTACTAATGTATTTTGGTTCGAGATTCATAATTTATTCTTATCTTAAGATTGACTTAAATAAATTAAGATACTAATACAGTTCTGTGAATATCTTTAATTATATATAAATGAAAAACACCATATTTGATTAAAGAAATTTTTCGATGCTTAATAATATTGTATTTCTTGTGAATTTATAGGATTTCCAATTCAAACAAACTGCAATAGTATTACAAATTAAATTGGCAAGCAATTTAATGTTATTGATGCTAACAAGCATCTTCAAAATCTTGTAAATAATTTATTGCAAAAATAATTGTCTCTCTAATTATACATAGGCCAATATTTAAAGCATCTTGAGACATTATTTAAACGGGCTTAAAATAAGAACTACCGATTATGAATACTAGTCTTGATGTTTCTTACCTGCAGATAACTACTGCATCGTCCTCTACACGCATAACTGGGAATCGGCTTCGGAACACAACCTGGATATTGAAGGAAGTGTATCACACGCGTCGCCTGACACTCATCGACTCCAACAATTGCTTCTGTAGCTCCGTACAACAAGCATATCAGCAATCCATTGATCACTGTATATGGTAAGTACAAAAATACTGTATTATTATAACATTTATCTATTTTACTTGCAATTTGCAAAAAATACAACAGAAAATGAATTTTATTTTGCAAATATACTCTTAGCTTATTTACCAAAATAACGAAAGAGCTTGCTTCTCAAACGGTACATTGCCTTCTCTTCCTGGTACCTTACTGTGCTTATAGATCCTATGTCGCAAGCTTTTATACACCATAGGTGGTCGCATTTTTCCCTTTCTTCTACTATATTTTAGTGTTATATATTAGAAAATCTACGTATATAAATGTATAAAGAATGTACACGAGAAAATGCTTCCTACATGTTCGCTAAATTTATATATACAGTACTTGAACTAGAGCTTGTTAATTAAATTTTATTCCATAATTTCATTTAAAAATTATTATATATATGTAATATTCTTATGTGATAAAAAGAATTGTATTCTCATGACCAAATATTTGCACAATTTTGTGCACATAATTTAAAAATTATGTAAATTTTTAATAATAAAGATAAGAATTGATTTATAAATAATGGAGAAAGTCAAGTATTGTTATGTAAAATATTTCCATGTATTTAGTTTGAAGAGTATTAAAATAAGAATATTTAAAAAAGAATAATTAAATCAGTATCTTAATTCTCTTAAATGCATTTCTACTTAATTTTGTTGAACAATATTTTGATTTTGAATTAAGTTTTCTGAAGATGTTTAAAATTTCGAAAATTAAAAACTTTGTGAGATCAAAATATTTATAATATTTTATTGCTTTAAGCAATAATATATAATGACAGACTAAACTGTGAATATATTGTAGAAAATATTTACTATAGCACTTACACATACATGTGTATAATTTAATAAAAATGCCGAAATAAGACAGACTTTGAAAAAGTTAAACCGTTTAATTTTGCCTACATTATTGAAAATCTTATTAATTTTGATTTTTGACCCTTGTTATAGTCAATTGATGTCAACTTTGTCTTGACGGAATTAGGTTCCTTAAGTATCTATTATCGAAAACAGAAGATTTAAAAAAATTGAACCGTTTCTAAGAAATATTGCGGACGGACATTCGGACAGATAGACCAATGAACTAGATTGTGAAATTATAAAGTAATTATATTATAAAGTAATTTGCTCCGCTGCACTATTTAATAATGCTTTTTCTTATATTACATAGTAAATATTTTAAGCGAATTTAATAAATATTTTAAAATGAAATATCTTGTATCGAAAATTGAAACAATTTTCTTTTCTCCAATTTTCTAAATTTTTCTTTTAATTACTAAAGGTGTTAACTACTAAAGATGTCTTTTTATGCTGACACTCGATATTCATTTTTGGCTCAAAATAAATCACGTGATTTATTTTGTCAACGTGACTTATTTTGACACTGAAAATGAGCGTCGAGCGTCAGCACAAAAAGGTACCTTAAGAATTGAAAACTCAAAAAGTTTAATCGCTCAAAAAATGCAAATTTGTACTATTTATGACATGCGTTAGCACCTTTTATTAAAGGAAAATTGTTATTTTTGGGTTCAATATTTATATATTATATATATTATATTCAGAACCTGCTTTTATTGATAAATGCGCTTTTATTTCTGAAATCCCAATAGGGATATAATATACATATAACGTAAATTATATGCTAAATGCGCTCCAACATTATAAATATATTATTACAAATTATGCATATAACAGGTACGTAAATAAAGAATTGTGAAACAAGTATATTAAATTTTAATTTAAATGATGTATATTTATCTTAAAATATGCATATATACAGGATTAAATTATATACATGTATGTATAAATATATTTAAAGAAAATTAACTTTTGAGAGTTTTGTATTTATCATCACATGTAAAAATGTGCATATACATATATTTTAGAGCTGTATAATTGGGGCTACGAGTAGATTCACATCACATAATGCATCGGAAATACTATTTATTTTTACCAACGTTACAATATAATAATTTCTTTTCTATCTGTTGATATAACTGTTATATATAATTGTTGCAATTTCACTGCTGAGAAAATGTATAATTTATATTTCAAGTTGTTGCTGTCTTATCTCGCAAAGTCGCCGCACTTTATACATTTACATTCGGCGGGTTCCCGTATCTTGATTTCCATTACTTCGTCATCCGTGCCTATCAATTTGATCCCATCCGCGTTGTAGCAATGATTTAGAATAACAAATCTTTCCTTCAGATAACTCTCACGGCAACAGTAGCACTCCTGTATGTGTAAAATAGATAATTAAATAGATAATTAAAGGCATATATTTCTTATACATCTTTCCATTCGCGAAATGTCACATGATACTATACCTTTGAGAAGCCCGTAGTAGTGACGACGCTTGGCTGTACTTGCGAGTTACAGAATCCTTCGCATTTCGTGACCGATACATCACCGCTGCATGTTCTTCTCAAACGTGCTAATTCATCATATTCGTCTTTAGTGATGCGTATTTCCGATTGTAGAGTCTCACAACTTTCGTCATCTATCTCGGTTATTTCAGCATCGCTGATTGTAACATAAACCACGAGAACTAGCAGAGACTTTGAAGCTACCAACATTATAATATTGTTTTTATTGATATATTTAACAAACAAATCACCGTAGAAGTTTCCAGGTAAAATGAAAGGAGAGAGAATCAAACAGACGCTTTTATAGGTAATTTTTCACCCCTCTTCCTCGTCATCTATAAAAGCCAAAGGTCGTAATGATCCCCTGCTGCTTTAATAGCGTAGTTCAATCGAAAGGGTGAGGAAGTAAAGACTCTTCTGTTCGTAGTAGTTGCTCAATACTCGATTTTTTCTCGTCCGGAATATTGCTTTTTCAATGTTTTGCATTATATCCGCTAATGGGTTTTTTATGTCTCGCGTATCACATAATGGAATTGATCATATATTTAAGTAATTTAATTTTACCTAGGATTCTTTCGTTGTGTGTTTATCATGTTTTGAGGTACACGCTCGACAAGATTGGAGAATGTTTTTAGTGATGTCCAAAATTTATTGATATCATTTTTCTAATATAATATAAATATAATTATTATTTAAGTAATTATAAATATAATATTCTATTTAACTCAATGATCGTTTCTTGTACTTCCCGGACAAGTATCTCTTAAATCATCTTCGTCGTTGAATTTCGTTCCGCACCAGATACAGTAAAAGTATTTTTTTCTTAAATATTTAGTAAGAATGTCAAGTTTTTCTAAATTATTGAAAATTTGGTCATCCTCGATATCGTCATGAGTATCATCATCTTCTTTTTCTTCTTTGTTCTCTACCCAAAACCATGACTCTTCAGGTTTTTCGATGTTTTCTTTAGTGTCCAATTCTTGACACACCTTTTGACTTTTGTATAAATCGATCTTTTGCAGCTGTTCCGCTTTTTCTTGGGCCAACCTGTTACGGAAATCTCTGGTATCCATATTATTTAATTTTGCATTTGTATTTTTAGGTTTATATGTATCTTTCTTTAATGTTTTGCCTAGACCTTGTCTATCCACTTTCACTTCCACAGAAATTGGCTCAGTCATTCCTGATTGAGTCTTGCCTATTCCTTGACCAGGTTTGTATCCCATTTTCATCAACATTTCAAAACCTAAAAATAAAATAATTATTTATCATTTGGAGACTCTATGACAGAGTCTGGCCACAATCAATTTTGTTAAAATTCTATGAAAGAGAAAGATACATGTACATATTATTCCCTGTTTATGTATACACTATTTCACTTTACATATGCTTGTTTCATTTTATTTTACTTAATTTTAATTAAGTTAATTACTTAACTTTAATTAAGATTATAAGTGAAACAATATACTCTCAATTTAATCTCACTTTGTATTTTTAATTAAAGCATAAGTTAAGTGAAATAGCTGTATATATAGATGTGTGTGTGTGTGTGTGTGTGTGTGTGTGTGTGTGTGTGTGTGTGTGTGTGTGTGTGTGTGTGTGTGTGTGGGCGCGCGCGCGTACACAGAGAAGTAATAAAATTATTATAAAGGACATATAAGAATCAATTTAATAATACTGAGTGTAAAAAAATTATTAAATTATTATAGTATTATAAATTAATAATAATTTAAATTTTTTTTTACATTCAGTATTGTCAAATCGAATCTTATATATCCTTTATTTTATTGTTTTCAAAATTAAGAATCTTATATTGTTTTATATGGAGAAATATATATACTACATTTCTCAGAATTTTGACAAAATTGCTTGTAGCCAGACTCTGTTATAGTCTCTAATATCAAATTTTTATCAGTATTTTTTTTTACATTCTTATCACATTGCGAATTTATCTGTTTGATTATGTATTTTTCACAACTTGATGAAAATTATAAAAATTAACAAATTTATTAAAATATTTATAACTTCATTGATCAATTTTTAATATATTTGCTTACTTTCGTAATTTTTACAAGTGTGATACACAATCAATTCCTACATATAATATGTACAAAATGTAGACCTTTATTTGCACTGGTAATAGCAGATGACAAGCCTTCCTCCCTTTTTTCTGCTTCGACTACATGTATTGACTTGTTTCTAGATTGAATTTCAGCTTTTTTCTTCATTAATGCAAATTCTCTTTTATCAGAATGTCTGTATATAAGACTCGACGAGATATTTCGTTCGGTATCTTGTAGAAATTTATCAGACATATAATCTTCATCGTCTGACATCGTTCGGAGCGAAATTGATTATTTATGGGAAAATATTACATGAAACACTGGAAACGGAATAATAGATTTTGTCACAAGATGTATGTAATGATGGCAATTATTATCTTAATCACAAATGTAACATCTCAGAAATTCTCTTGCAATGACGTCGACGATCCAAGCTTTCGAATATTTATATTTGCTTGTAAAAATACTCTTTCTACGAGACGCAACGTTCAATGCGCTCTTTTTTTTTTTAGGTTATGCTTGAACTTGAAAGGTTATATTCTCTTTGTTGGAAAAGTCGATTCCTGTAAATTTTAAGGCTGTTTTCTTTCCGACGAAAAATTCGAGTTTAATAATTTAAATTAAAATAAATTATACGATTGAAAATCATTCTATTTATTATACAATTTTTTTGTAATTAATATA
>NW_017259536.1:4193165-4198983 GCF_001594045.1 Atta colombica | reverse complement strand
AGTCATTTTATAACAAAAAAATATATAATTTATAATTTGTTTTTATTTAAAAATTATTGTCATAAGTTCGCAGCGATGTTTTTTTGTACGTCATAACGAACATCACGTATGTTGTTACATAAGCTTCTATATAAAAGGTGTTAGCTTATAATTATGATGCAAAAAGAGAGGATTAATGTATCTTGTGTATCTTGAAACGAGATGCAAAAGTGAATGAATTCATCGTGTGTTGACGAATGAAATTATAAATATTCTAAAGCCTATTCTACAATGCTTTTGTTTTCTGCTTTTTGTTTTTTGTTTCTTACTTTTTGCTATTTTTTTATAACTTGTCTTTTTGCAATTTTTTGTACAACTTATCTTCTTATCCGGTTTTTTGTTTTATGTCGCTCGAGATAAAGTTAACGAACTTCGAAAAAAATAAGAAATAAACATAGCAAGAAATACAATTGTCGATAAAACGGCAAAGGGGAAAAAAGGAAGAAACAGGTAATAAAGAGTATTGTAGAATAGACTTAATAAATTTGCTTTTGTAATTTTTTATCTTGTTTCAAATTTTAAGATAATTGATCCCCAAATGTAACATGTATATATTAGATCTATTCACATTACTTGCACTTTTTGCATTCATCATTCTTCACTTCACATTTTCTTTTCAATGCCTAAATATATAGATATTGATCTCACTTTACATGTAAAAATTTTTGGAGATTACAAGAAAAGCGAATAGATCTAATGACAGCTGAATATAATTTAAGGAGGAATCTTGCATTCGATGAAACATAAGACAAATCTATTTAATATACATATAATACAAGTTAATAATATCAATAATATCTAGAAAAAATTTCTTTGAATTTTTACCGTACCATTTTGATGATATTTATAAATAATAATTATAATAATTATAAATTTATAGAATTTTATATTACAAATTGATGATATAATCTTATTCTGTAATTATTCTTTTTTAAATTGAACACTTGCGTATGAGACAGCAATTTAAAAATAGTTATAAAGTTATAATTATAAAATAAACACTTAAGTTTGTTCTCGTAAAGTTTCATTTAAAACTGATCGTATAGTTTACAAGAAATTTATATTCTTCAATGAAAAAAGCTAGAATATATATCTCAAATGGACGATACATCAAATGAGCATCTTATAACTTTTATTTTGTCATTTTGAAAATATTTAGTAACATATAAAATTAAGAATAATTATATATATAATGGCATCAGATATTGTTAGTAACCTTTTTATTCCATTATTTTAATTGTTTTATATATTATTATGACTAAACTTGTCTATTGATTAGGAAGTAACGCGAGAATCTCCTTAAAGCAAATTTCTTATTAATGGCCTAATAAAAGCGTCTTTATAAAATTCAAGGCCCATCTCTGATTGATTACAAATGTCGTCATCACTTTGAACGACTGCTCTAATAATTATATTATTTTTTTCTCCGGATCTTGACTATCAGCGCATATGATTGGCACCAGGTAGGTAAAGCAGATATTCCGCATCGCTCGCCCTTCCTCTCTCACGTGGTTCGCGTGTGGGAATTGTGGGGAAACAGTGGAACACGGAACTGGAACGGGGGGGAACTGTCTGTCGGACACGGGGAACAGCGAACCATTGTATTTTCACAGTCTGTACATCGTCCGTGCTTGATATTTTCCGTATCGAAAGTAGGAGTGGTGTAGTGACGTGACTGATTCACCCCGGTCGTCACGCCCGCGGCAACGTCGCCGACGCCGCGTGTCCCGGTCTCGCGACCGACGGGCCAGGCTGGCGTGAACGGAGCCGCCACGGGTCGGGAGAGCGTAACCCACGTTCACGCCTGCGAGAAGAGGACGACGTCGCGACGGTGGAACGTGCGTGTTTTCGCTGATCCTATTTTCATCCTGGAAGCTCGCCGGACGCGACGTCGACTCGGAGGTCGGGTCGACATTCGCCGAACGGCTGTTTCTGGAAACCGGAGCACTGCGTTCGAGCCATTCGTTGATCAAAGGAGGAAGAGAAAAGAGAGAGAGGGAGAGAAGAGATAGGAAGAGAGAGGGAGTGTGAGAATTTCTCGACAAAAATAAGGGAGGTGCTGCGGGAGAGCGACGGGCGGTGAAGTGATATTTCATTGAGGAAGAAAAACATGACGGATACGATGTCTTGTTTCGTCCTGTCGACCGATAGATCTCGAGAGGTCACGTCGGAATCCTCATGACCGAGCTCCGAGGAACGTGCTCGCGTATTTGATACACGTTTGACGTGAAGCGAAGCGAAGATCTCGCTACAGTCGTCAGATCTAGCTCTGTCGTACAGTGTCGGTTACAGTACATCTCGAGGTTGATCATTTTTCGATAATTCCCATCGACGGGATTACAACGGCTCGATTTACGTAAAAGGGACTCTTCCTCGAATTCGCTCGGATTTACCATCCATCTCGGCTATGGTTGTAGCTAGCAGCGGTGGTTGGGTACAAAATGCCAGTTCGCCCGCTGGGCAGAACAACTCCAATGTGAGTCAGAACAATAACACGCCGAACAACAACCATAACAATAACAACTACCGTAGAAATACAATATTATTAAAAAATCCAAACGTAACGATAAAGATGACTGCGAAAGGTGTGCTGATCTGCCGGGACAATTCCCATCCTTTCCTGGAGCGTACACTGACATTGGAACAGCCGATGAAGATCGGTCGTTCAGTGGCCAGAGCGAGAGCTGCGACGAACAACGCGATCTTCGATTGCAAAGTGTTGTCTAGGAATCACGCCCTACTCTGGTACTCCTCCGGTAAGTTTTATCTGCAGGACACGTGCAGCAGCAATGGCACATTTGTGAATAATCAGAGACTCAGCGCTTCCGGGCTGGAATCAACGCCCAAGGAGGTATGCTCCGGAGATATAGTGCAATTTGGTGTGGACGTTGTGGAGAATACGAAGAAGGTCACCCACGGATGTATAGTCGCAACCTTGAAACTATATCTGCCAGATGGAAAGGAGGCTAAAGCCAGTCTCAGCACTTCTGTCAGCTCACCCGCTGGGAATGTATCCCTGGAGGATCTTTACAAGCTCAATCAAATAATGCAGGAGGCATCGAGACGAGAAAAAGCCTTGTATTCTAAACTGGGCTACTTGCAACAGCTAGTGGAGAATACCCGGAAAGCCGCCAATCAATCGTGGAAGGCATTGATCACGGAGGATCGTCTATTGTCATGGGTGATGACTGTGGAGAATCAACTGACAGTGTATTCTAAGAATTATACTGAGGATAAGATCAGAAACGAGCTTGCGAAGCTCCAGGATGAAAAAGCGCAGTATCAGAATGCTGCCAAGGAGGCGTTGCAGAAGGTCTTGCAGGAGAAATTAGAGGTCACTCAGAGATTAGTACAGTTAGAAGGACGTTTGAACGAAACGGAAGAGGAATGTCAGAGTTTGCATAATGTAGCCAAGTATACTCAAACGGAGCTTCAGGAGCTCAGCGCGAAATATGCGGAGGCGCAGAAGAAGCTCCAGGAGACCACCAACAAGCTCATGGAGAGCGAGGAGAAGATAAAGGATGTGCTGCTCAGTGCGGAGCAAGAGAAACGGGATCTCTCGAAACGGCTCGAGGATCAGTCAAAAATCGAGAAGAATCTGCGAGCGAGATTGCACGATTCGCGATTAGATTCCGTCAATATCTACAAGCAAATCACCGCTTTAAGAAATTACGCGCAAACTCTGCAAGATATGAATCTAAAGCTCGAGGTCGGTGAGAATTTCGATTCGAAAGGCGAGGATCCCATAGAAGCCATAAACGCTATCCTTAACAAATTGAATTCCATTCATGTCGATAATATGGATGTGGACAGTGAGATTAATTTTTACTTCAACAAGAGCGAGCAAGATAATCAGTTTAATTCGTCAGATATCGATCCGAAGCTGAAGTCCGATTTATCTTTTACCAAAGATCAGATGGACGATCTGCAAACAGCTGACGATAGTCTCACGGAATATATTCTGCCACCATCGTTATCCAGGCGAACTTTAGTCAATGGAAATCTGGGCAATTTGGACAACGGCGATACTAACGGAGACTCCGACACAAACTCGGAAGTAACCGATGACGCGAGCAGTGTTACAAATGATGATACAAGTGAGAAGAGCGTTATAGAGAATAAGAAGGAAGAGCTGGACACAGTGGGACAAGAGTCCATACAGACATTTGTGCCCTGCAAGATGGAGGTGCGATTCGTAAACACTGAAAACGATCAACAATCGGAAGTACATCATGAGCCAATAAAACAAATTGCCAAAGACGATGAAGTGGAAATTTCGATAGGAGCAGATGTCTCTATAAATACTGAGGATGCGTTAGATAGTTCTATCGTTGACCCTGTGATAGATAAGGTCGACAAAAAAGATCAGCAACAGGATATCGTGCTGGAATGTGAAGAACGCACGGAAGGAGATTACGTTAAGACTTTAAAACCCATTACGAAGAACGATACCATACAGCAAGCCTTTCATTCCAGGGATTACATCCTGCAAACGTTAATCGGTTCTCTGGATTCATTAAAGGGCGAGGATAGCCTGGAGGCGCGGCAGATAGTACAACGTGAACTAGAAGAGTTGAAGGACTGGCTGATTCGCGAGCCGAACGAGATTGTCATCGACAGGCTGAAGGAGCTGTATTACCGCGCGAAGAACGAGGCGCAACGGATGCAGGAAGTCAACGAAGAACTGGTTATAGTGAAAGAGAAGTACAACGTGTTCGTCGAGGAGAAAGCGGAGCTCTCGAAGAAATATATGTCCCTCAAATCGCAGTGCGGTGATCTGCTCAGTACGACTTATACAGTGCCAATACATTACGTGGCACCTATCGTGATCATGCTGGTGTGGATGCTGTTGGAGAAAATATTCTAATCACGTCTCTCTCCCCTGCCATCAAACATTCTTTTCTGTACATATAACACGCGCTACGACAAATATTTTAATCTTTCCACTTCTCTTCATTCTTTTACAATATCGACTGTAATTGATTGTAAATTATGTTAAGCTTATCCGTTTCGTCGTTTGGAAACGACCATATCGAACACAGTTTAATGTTTTTTATACAAACAATCGTTAAGAATTGTGTGTACATATATATATATATATATATATATATATATTTGTTTAATTTCCCGAATCGAATCTCGGGGTTAAAGATAAGGAGTTTCTCGTTAAATAAAGTGCGATGTTAAACATAGAATGTGTCGCGTTAATACGCCTTACAAAAGGAAGAAGCAAGATCAAAGACGAGGAAAAAATTGTTTATTGAATGTATATGTATGTATATCTTGAACACAGAAGCTCGACTTACGCTCTCTGGGAAGTAAAAGTAACTGAAGAAAATATAGGCACGATACCACGTAAAATGTTCAACATGCTGCCAAGTTGCTGAGTATCATATCTCATAATATGGCTCAATTTTATAATATATCACATTTTTTTTCCGTTGCATATTAATTTGTTTAAAAATGATGTTTTTTCCATAGCGTATTCTAAAGATTAAAATATGTAACCTTCACTAGAATTTTTTCGAGAATACTCATTTTTATATCGCGTTTCAAAATAAAAAAACACACGCACACGTATTCTCGTTTTCAATTGTTCCATATTTTCTTCGTATATTTGTATATAAATAATTGTAGAAAGCGAATTTGCGCGCGAAACGATACGTAACTCATTGTATTCATCTCATTCGAATCAAATAACACGCTTCTTCTTTAAGTTCTTATTGAATGAGGGCAACTCGAAAAGTTGAGAACGACCTTTGCAGGGGAATGAGAGAGA
>NW_017259536.1:4186185-4193065 GCF_001594045.1 Atta colombica | reverse complement strand
GAGAGAGAGAGAGAGAGAGAGAGAGAGAGAGAGAGAGAGAGAGAGAGAGAGGATTGATTGTTGCGTTTACGTATACATTAGCATGCATATATTATATATATATTGCATTAATCTCGCGTCTTTTTTCTGATCATAAATCCATCATTGTCAAGCAAAAATTTGATTTTAGTCTTGCGGCGAATCTTGGGCCCTCCAACTTTGTTGCACAATAATATTTTAATTTTCTTTCTTTCGTACGTATAAATATTTGGGTAGCATGACAATAGACACACAAGAGCATATCTGTTTGAGCGACCTAAATGAACTAATAAGCGGATACGTATGTATTTACTTCTCGAAAGTGAGTTTCTCAGCACTTAGTAACCGTTCTATCGATCCTACCTTGGAATGGCCTTGATATCGTCTAAATAACGTCTTAAAGCGAGAAGATCCAATATAATCGTAGTTTTCTATATTAATTCTTTTGATACGAAACATAATGGGAAATTGACAGTATTTTCTTAATTCGTTAGTTTAGTTTAGAGAGTGCCATGTCTACTATACCGCAATAGATAACGGATCATTGTGTGTCGCGGCGAACTAGAGTGTACGTGACATTTTCCAAAAAAGTTAACGCCGCAAGCCGGTCGCTCGTTTAGGCGAGCTCACTTTCTTGGCAGATCAAGCGTATATATCAAATTATCAAAGTACATATGATAAATAAAAAAAAAATGCTGTACATAATAATGTTGATATAATCTTACTACCGATGTAATAGTCATTATACGAAAAGGGGAAATAAAAACTAACTTAATTAATTAAAGAGGATTGTGGCAAGCTTCTTGTACTCTCAACACCCATTCCACATCTATATTTCAGTCTGTAAAAATTAAAAAATAAAATATGAGTAATATATGAGATTTTAAATCACTGATTTATCACAAGTACGTCGTATTTAACGTCATACAAGTTTCCTTCCTGGACGCTAATAATATCGTTATACGCCTTTAATCCATCATGTCTTTTTTTTTTTATTCAGGGACGCGCATATTAGCCACGCTCAGCCAGTTCGTCGATCAATCAAGAGTACAACGATAATCTCACCGACGTGCGATCGCTACGTGCGATGTGCCACCTGTGGTGAAATGTGATGAAAAAATTGAAGGTAAAATTGGAAAGCAGCGAAACATCAGGGACATCAACGGGGCATCAACAGGCGATCGGGATGGCGGGCGGATTGAATGCGACTGATAGCACCGATCCCACTAGTCGGATTTGTCGAGACTTTCTGAGAAATGTCTGTCACCGTGGAAAGCGTTGCAAGTACCTTCATGAGCGTTCCGAGGACGATCCCGTGGAGGAATATACCTTTTGCCATGACTTCCAGAATGGCAAGTGTAGCTGGCCAGGCTGCAAGTTCCTGCATTGCACGGAGAGCGAGGAGAAGCGTTTCAGGGCAACCGGTGAACTGCCGCCTCACGTCCTCAATCGATCCAAGATCTGCAGCAATGACAAGTCGGATCCGTTTTGCAAGGATTTTTTGAAGGGCAGCTGCCAAAGGATGAATTGCAAGTTCAGGCATATGAAAAAGGAAGAACCGCAGCATAATCTAATGTCGCCGTCGCTTCATAACGCGTCTAGGCCGCAACACAACTTCAACGGCACTAGCAACGGCGGTGGTGTCGGTGGCGATGGACGCAGATATGAAGAAGATAGAAAGTAAGCATCATAATTGAGTCTATAGATTTTTTTCTCTTATGTAGAAACTTATAACATCGTAATAATTTTGTCTCTTTTCTCTTTACTTCATGAATGGCAGCTTTCACTGGCAACTGCAGGATCATCATAACAATTTGATCGCTAACAACGGCGGTTACAACACGTCGCATCCAACCGATTACATCGGACCGCCGGAGCCGAAGAGGCGATTAGTATCGGGCGAAGCAGTCGTACACTTCGAAGCCTCTCCAATCGTAGGTCAGCAACACACGACTCAACCGACAGTCACGCCAAGTTATTATTATCCCGTGATACCGCGTAATGAAGCACGAGCCATTGTACTGGAGGATGAGAATGCACTGTTGAGAAAGAAGATAGAAGAGTTAAAGAAGCAGGTATGTCAGAGAAAAAAAAAAGAAAAGACAAATACATCTGAAATATTGATTTTGTTTCTAACTGTGTATATGCTTTATCTTGCTCCAGGTTAGCGACTTGACAGCGACGAATGAGTTTCTGTTGGACCAAAATGCCCAGTTGAGGATGTCGGGCAAGCGAACCGCGAATGTAACGGCTGTAACGGTCCCGGCAGTCACGATTACGAATACGGTTCCGCCATCGCAAGCTCCGACACCTCAACAAATGGTTAACGCAGCCGTGGCAGCGGGTACTCTCCGAACAGTCACCGCTAGCGTGGCTACCGTTCCTGTAAGCATCGCGACCGTAGCACCCGTCTCTATCGCTGCGGTTTCTATGGCACCAGTTTCGATACCACCACCGATCGTCACCATGGCTCAACAAACTATCTCGATGAGTGGCTCCGGGCCTCCTCAGGCAACTAATCAACAACCACCGAACACGCAACAACCCGCCAGTTTACCCTTGTCGATATCTGGCGCGACCGCGCCTCTCGTCTCTTATCCTATTATGACGCAAGAACTTAGGCCTGTCTTGCAATAAATGCATCATGAGAATAGGAAAAACTTTTATTTCTGATAAAGGATAATCTATATATACATACCTACTCGGCTATGTAGGCGAATCAAGGATCATAATGTGCATCCATCTTCCTCTATGTGAAATTGTACTTCCCTTACAAGTACACTTGAAAGTACACACAGAAGATAGAAACCAGCGGCTGTGGGATGATGCAGTGTATCACCGTAGTAAATAGATACATTTGTATTGATGTAATATTTATCATCTCTCCAAATCTTTTTACATTCTATTAATTTGTGCAAAAATTGAATCATAAAGAAAACAATTGTTTAATTTTAATTATTATTTGATTATAATATCATTTTTCTTTCATCTCTTCGTGTGTGTTCGAATATGTAAAATATAATTACTTTTTCTCTGTGAATAGCGCGATAAGAATATATGATAATAACAATTATGCAATAACAATCGTCGATCGACAGTTATATATGTTCACAGTGTGTATAATTGTAGAATAACAAGAATGACAATCTATAATTATTAGATATTACGTCATGACATTATGTTCCTTTAACTCTTTTCTTTTTTATTTGCGTTTTATATATATCATGTGTAGTATATATTCATATTAATCTCATCTCTGTGTAAAGATAAATTGGAGAATAGTAACAGGCAGATAAGAGCACCAACAAAAAAAATTGTAAAATGAAGGAATATAATTAAGGGATATCTCTTATATAATATGTTAACGTAAGTACAAAGAAATTTAGAAGAAAGAATATAAATGTAATATATTTAAAAAAAAGATATCTAATATAGAGAAAAGGTTCGTGCTTTATTGGTTCAGATTTACACAATCTTACTATTCCGTATGGGATATTGTACATAACATATTCCATTGCCCCTTTATTTACCGAGAATAATTTTGTACTTCTACTTTAATTAAGAAAATTGGTTTTATATATATATATATATATATATATATATATATATTTCCATTAAATAATATTTTAATTAAGTACTTATGGAATTCTTTGCCAATTTCTATAATTTACTTAAACAAGCAGCTTTTTATTAGAATGATTAAGTAATTTTAATTTACATTTATATCAACATAAATGTATAAATTACACATAATATTACAAGAAATTACAGTGTGTAAAGAAGTGCGTTGTACATCAAATGGGTGCATCTGATTTTAAATCATGTTGTTAATCACGACTCGACATTTGTATATATTTTGCGATAGTTAACATAAGAAATTGAGCACTATGTACTCGCGTATTTTATATATGCATACAAATGTATAATCTTACGTATAAATTTATGTTAAAAGCACTTTATTAAAAAAGAAGAAAAGATGAACGTGATTTTTATCCTCAAATACTTGCGAACGCGAGACATCTATGTGCAACAAAGTTGTTGTAAATTTCAGTTTTTCATTATCGATTAAATAAAAAAATTTTTTAAAGATGCTATCTTAGAGAAAAGTCTAACATATTACCCGTTTTTTATTTACATTTATCATTACATAACTGTTTGCATCTAGTTTGATAAATGCATTGTTAATTACACAATTCATTTACAATCGCATTTTTATAGACGATAAAAAAATACCTTGTGATGACTAATCGTCATCACAACAATTAAAACTTTGATCGAGTGTTCATTAGGTATCTCTTTTAGCGAATTCGATTGGAAGCACTATATATAATGCGCACTGATATATAAAAATATTAAAACCGTTGTACACTGATTTAATTTAAGTATAAGAATGAAGAGTGTAGTGTAGCAGACAGCGCACTGATCTGATGCTAAAGATCCCGGGTTCGATCCTCGGTAGAACCGAAAAATTTTTATTTTATTTTACACTTGTAGCTCCTCTCGGAAGGCAATGGCAAACCGAGTAGTATACTTTCATGAATCCTCCCTACTAAAAATTTGCCGTTTGGAATCAGCGTTTGAACTGTAGGTCCCCTCATATACGTTGTGTATAATTAATGCGCACAAAGATATATGAGAGGGAGGCGCTGAGATAGTATATGGCACTTGAAGAATAAAAGTGAAATGCAAATATTTCGAATTATAAAATACATATTTTATCAAATAGTACAATAAAATGTATGAATATCTCAAGATTAATCGATTTCTATATTATGTATAAACATATCTTTAAGTTATTTTGTGTACGACAGCTTTAACGTACACTAGTGCGTACTGCGTGCATCCAATCGAATTTGCTATTTGTTTTATGTTTCTTTTATTCTATCAAGCTCTGGCTTATATACTCTACAATATAGATTTTTTATTGCATAAAATATACATACATAACACACATTATGTGTTCCGTTTACGTACACAAAATTCTTTACATATCCCTTTATCGTTAGCTCTATTATGTTGCAATTAAATTATTTTATACAAAAGCAATTATTTGTAACAAAATATAATTGCAGCCTGTGCATCATAGTATACTTGTATAGAAATCTTTTTTTCTATAAAATAAAAAAAATTAAATTTATTACACAACATAATGGCTACATTCAACAGAGAAAGCAATTTAGTAATTGTAATAAAATTCTGCAACATGATTGATTTATATATTTAGATCCATTGAGAGAGAAAATAAGGGCAAAATCAATCATATTAAAGAATCTTACAATAGTTGCAAAGTTGCTTTCTCTGCTAAATGATTCATTCAACAAATGTAATTGCAATCCGCATAAATGTATACATTAAGATAGACGACTTAATTTTCGTCTTAATAATTAATTATGTTTTATGAAAATTTCATTTTTGCGAATGCTGTTGTAAAAGTTAACAAAAATCACACTTGGTTTTATTATGTGACTACGATTTACACATAACATTTGTTTTTGAACTAAATAATTTTGATAGAAAATTTCATGTTGCGGTAGATAGAGATTTCGAACTTCTGTTCTTTAACCAATATGCACCAGCTAATAGTACAGTACAACAAAACCCAACTAAAAGACGCAATTTCCAATGATGCTTGGAGGATCGTAATACATTAATTACTTTCACGGTCTGTTCCTTCGTATCTCTTGCACTGCCCGAATTCTCAATTACAAAATTTGCCATCTCTGCTTTTTTTTCCAAAGACATTTGCGCAGCTATTCTTAATTTTGCTTTAGCTTCTGTAAATCCAGTGCGTTCCATTAATCGTTGTAGTTGAAGATCTTCTTCACTGAAAGTCATAAATCATAGAGGATCAATTTATAAATACTTAAAAAAATCACAAAATTTTTTTTTATATTCTCTCAACTTAGAATACAAGATATTATTTTAGCTAAAACACTGATAATACTTTTAAAGGCCATCAATTGTGAACAATTCTTTAAAAATGAAACTGGAGCAAATTGGTTGTATTTGAAATTGGTTGAAATAAAAAATTAAAAATATTTAGATGATTTATAACTTTGAAAAAAAACAATTGATATCGAAAAAAAAGAAACGTTAAAGACCTTTGTACAGACTTTTGTATACACATATAAAAAAATCAATGAGAATTTTTTATTTGATGAAAAGGAAAGAAATTAAGAATTTGATTAATTCATTTTCTTATGCATTATGTACTCTGTGTCCTTGATCGGATTTTTTTTCACTTTACAAATTTTCTTTCCTTTCTTTATTAATTTCAAATAATTAAATCAGAGTGTATTATATAAATTTTTATCACATTCTTTAAGAATACCTCATTGGTGATTGTACCAATTAAAATCCATACGTACCATGTTACAACTATAATTTTGTACAAGTAGTTCAACATGTGTCCTGTCTCAAAAAGCAACGGTAAATCCATAACTATAAACGGATGACCTTGTAAAAAGTACTTAATAGTCTGCCAGTATATTTCTTTGTATATATCAGGATGCGTTATAGCATTGAGTTTTTTTCTCTTTTCCACATCGTTAAATATTAAATCTCCAAGTTTCGTTCTATCCAAATGTTTAGTATCCAAAAACACATCTGGACCAAATTCCTCTTGTATTTTATGCCATGCTGGTTTTCCTGGCTCAACAACTGGAAACATAAATACCATTTTTTGACATTGCATAACAAATATTTGATGTTGCAATTGATTTATCAGTAAATACTTGACAAATTTTATCTTACAGCTTATTAATATTTCAATTATACAAATTACTGTACAGTTAAACTTGATATTTGCTTCTATTATGCAATTACAATTTACAATGTTAAATAAATTTCATGTTGATAAAGA